>NW_028187155.1:2779047-2782811 GCF_003343005.1 Rhea americana | reverse complement strand
TGGAAAGATATGCACCCTCCAAAGATGCTGTCCCTTCCTTCATTCACATACTAGAGTTCGTGTCAAAACAGACATGGCTTTTTAAGGTAATAACAAAATACAAAGGCAGTTGAGTGTCTTGAGAGAGAAACTTTGATGCAGGAAATCTGAAATTAATAAGCACTTCAGTGAGTTCACCACAATGATTGCAAAGCAGAAACTATAAACTAACTCTTGGAGACAAAAGATGTAATCAAAGTTAAAAATATATTCAGAACAAGGGTGCTTATAGTCAGAACCAAAGCAACCATAGACTGTACAAGACCCTGCTGAGTCTTGCTGATTTATAATCTTTTCATGTTGTCTCCACCCACTTAAGAGGCCAAGTTTAACTATTTTTCTGGATGACTCAGATGCTGTAGCAATGATGCATATAGTCTACCAAGAATTCTCCACTAAGACTATCTGATTTTTATTTCACATTTGGGGAGTGGACACATTCAATTAGAAGTAGAATAGAGTTAAACCATCATCCAAAACTTGATCTGAAGCTCTAGGAGTTTATAGACTGCCAATTAAGTTGTACTGGCTAAAACTGTATTTGCATTTTCTGTTTGCATTTCACTGTTTTCATGAATTATCRTTACAAACGATGGATATTACCCCAAATCCAGGATATGAATAAAGTCCAACTGTGAAGTTCATAGTACAGAGTTCTTAAATCTGTGGCGGCCCCCAGTGATTGAAAGGGGAAATCTTAAATAAGTGCAAAAATCTAATGATGGTAAATGCCAGTGACTGGTTCTGTTTACAAGAAGAAAATATAACATTTCAAGGCAATTCATTTATTAGCTGTTCTATGGTAATGTTTGAGGGCATGGCCTCATTGTCTTTGACGAGAAATCAAAAAGCTAGGGCTAGAGCCAAGGGCTAGAAGGAATGCCAACAAGGTCACCTAGTCTACTCTGCTGCCTAATGTCAAGGTCAGCAATACCATCTGGACAAACACCTCCAACACTGGAAATCCCAGATCCTTTTTGGTCAGCCGATACCCGAGTTCTGCTGGCCTTGCTGTAGGAAATCTTTTCTGAGAGCCACAGTTAGACACAAGACAACTATTTGTCCATCCCTCTTTGCTGTTTCACGTTGGCATGTGCTATTTTAACCCAGGTTCCAATGGTGATCCCCTCCAACTTCTCCAGAGCCTCCTATCCAGAATGCTAACAAAAGAGGATGGAGATCCCTCATTTATGGGAACTGGGCCATTGAGAGACCAAGTGATATACCTCAAAGCATACACAGTGTCTGCAGTGAAGCTAGAAAAAGTGACTGCAACTAGGTATTGCTGGGTGCATACCAAAAAACTGCAGTTGTGCTCCCCGCAGGAGAGCTTCTGATCATAAACCAGTCATCTAAGAGGATCATAAATACCACACACTACTCACGGGTCTGCTCCCATCATAAACACATCTGTCTGATCACCATCGCTCTCAGACCTGCATTATTTCACTGTGAGTCATTAACATTTCACAGCAATTACCCAAATTGACGCCAAGGAAAATGTTACTTGTCACTGCTCTGAATAGCTGACTTACCTTTTTTTTTTTTTAATATCCTTCCTTTTAAATATCCTTTATCTGATGTTTTCTGCCTTAGACTTAGAGAAATATAGTCAACAGAGTAAAACAGTTTCTCGTAGGACATCAAATGAAATATATAGCTGAAAAAAAATCATATGTTCTTGTGAGAGATAAAAATTATGGTGACAATTGGCCATTGATTTTAGTTTATCAGAAAAGATCTTAAATATTTGATCAATTCCCAGGAAAACATCTGATGTTAAAAGAAGGATAGGACTTAGAGAAAAAAGCCATAGTTGCCTTTTAAAAGTGTCCTGAACATGAGATACAGGGTTTGCAAACAGAAACAAAATATGAGATTACCTGCTGTGCTGGTTCTCTCTGCAGCTATATTTTTGAGGAATAAAAGCATTCTTTCTTATTCAAGTAATTAATAGAATGGTATGTACAGAAAGAAAGAAATACTACTTCGCCAGATATAAAGTGAGAGATTGAAGAATAAAATACATACAACCTTCTAACAAAGGAGACCTTCAGAAAAATGGAGAAGGGAGTTCTGCCTCACTGATTCCTATACAACACTCCACTCCTTTCCATCAGCGTGGAAGAAAGTTGTGGGGATCCAACACCCTAACCCTGTTGCATCTGTGGATCTTTGGAGGCACAGAGGCACCCTCATTCCAGATCCCCAGTGTTTCCACATCAGAAAGGATGTGCTAGAGAAGACCACTACTGACAGCTACCTTGAGAGAGTAACAGCACGAGAACTTCTCAATATATGTCTTTTTTTACAGCAAAAAGCAGATAAAGAAGACAGAAAGAGGGATTGCTCTTCCYAAATGAAAGAGGCCAGCTTGAAGCACACAGAACAGCTCCACATGATGGAGGGTAACACCAAGTTTCCTGAAACAGTGATAACTGAGCAGTTCCTGGAACCAGACCAACCAAGCCACAGTCTGAAAGTACAGTCTCTGAACTTGCTCACAAAACGGACTTCTAAATTAGGGCTGAACAGCACAAGCATGGGACAAGTTAACTAGTCATGGACCAGCTCAAGCCAAGACTATCTCCAAGTCCCTCTCCTGAGCTCCGCTACACAGTGTAGAAATGCCCTACTGAGGAAAGGGACTCGTGAATGCAGCAAAGGAAATCTGAGCCAAGAGCTGAATCCCATGAAGCCGTAGCCAAATAGAGTCAGATGGGATCACACAGCACTTTGTATCCATGGATCTCACAACGTTGTGCAAACATCTATTAACCCTCATACTGCAGAGGTACTGAGACTTGCAGGTACTCATACCCTATAAGATTAAGGGGTTAGGAGCCTGGCAGAAGTCACGCAGAATGAATCACTGGCAGAGCGGAGAGAAAACAGCAGTTTGCCTCTCTGCCAACCAAACACCAAGACATTTTATTTTTCATCATAGTATCATAGTACAACCCTGCTTACTGCCAGCCTGGAAAACAAGCAAGAGAGGTTTCCAGTGTTTGTACTATCTTGAAACAAGTGAACAGGAAGGGCTGGAAAAAAGCAGTCTGCACCAGGTAGTGGGCAGGTATAATTAATGGGAAATACCATCACTCCATATGGAGACAGGCCTGAGTATACTCCTTCCCCAGAAAAGGTCAAGAACTGCCTTCAAACATTTCAGGAACAGTTAACAGAATTTCTGTTTCCTTTTCCTTATTTTTCTTTTTCTGGCTTATCTTTTTTTAGATTATAAACTTTCGGGTCAAGGACTAAATTAAGCATAAGTGATTAATTCAGTTTATCAGGAAAAAAGCAAAAGCAATGAATAAGACAGCCCCATGCAACAGCTCATTTATATCATAGACAAAATGATATTATGAAGTAAGGAATCACTAACCGGTAATTTAGAAGAAAATATATCACAGACAGACCATAATGATTGCCTAATCAGGTGCTAAAGCAGCAGAAAAAGAGGGCTATAGTGATTAAACTCAAAAGAACTCCTAATGAATGGAAAGCTGGAAATGTTTATTTAGGGGAAAATGCCCCAAAACATACCTTTGGTCCCACATTAGATTAAACTGATTTCATCAGAGTTGTTGTTCCTTTTACTGATGCTGTCATTGAAAAGGCTTTTGGATTGAATGGGAACTGACTAGTCAAATTTTTGAATCAAATTGATTTGAAGCAAATAGACCACAGAGATGGCAAAGAGTCAGCGATGCTTAAGGCAA
>NW_028187155.1:2764188-2779027 GCF_003343005.1 Rhea americana | reverse complement strand
AAGAGTTCATTTTAATAATACAGGTTAGGAATGTTAATATAGATATATATCTCCAAAATAACATATATAATGATTTTTCATGTTGACAGCATCTGTTTAAAGCTGATTTGTGTGGCTGTTAGCCAAAGGTTTGGAGAAGTGTTATTTGGCCCTGTAAGTCACTATTATGGAAACCAACCACACTCTTTTGAGTTATTTGGTGTACATGACTGCACAGATGCAATTTTTGCAAGGCTGGCTCTGTCTTTCTGATTAACTATACTCTCCCCAAGGCACAGCTGACATCCGCCTGTACCAGTGCTCCTTTATTTTGGTGAGATCCCTCCTAGAGCTGATGATGAAAAGCAGCAAATTCTCATCTTGCTGCTCTCCCCTCAAAGTGTTTTTCTTCTGCCTTTCACCAAAGGGTAGAGGGGGGGGACCTAAAGCATTCAACTGCCTTAATCTTGCTGATCTAGTGAAGTGTTCCATCATTCTTGAGCAACAGCAGATCTAATTAGCAATGCAATGCCAATCATCTGCTGTGATAGCAAGCCTTTCCAAAAGAACATTTTCCAAGACTGACCTTTCCATTAGGCTCTTGATCATGGCTCTTGATCTTTGGCAAGAATTTGTTTTTTGATTTAAATTAAATGAAATGTGAAACACATTGCCTCTTAAGGAAGAAAAATCATTTTGCACGTAACACACAGTATTGTTGCAAAGTGGTAGTGTTTGTACGTGTGTGTGCATGTACACAGGTGCACCATTTTCCTCTGTCATATGGTAGCAAGTTCATTCAGCAAGGAGCTCCGTGTCAGAGACTCTGCACTGTGAGTAGCAAGGAGAAATATGCAAACCATCAAAACATCATAGTTTTGTAAAACTTGTATTTTAGTCTTGCTTCCCTTTGAAGTTTTAGGTATTCTATCCGAATGCACATGCATGCAGAAGCACAAGTAGCTTTTGGTGCCTGAGTAACAACTTGGGAAAGAAGGACCTAAAGGAATATCCTTCCTTCCTTTGGGGTTCGAGGGACTGATAATTTGGGAACTCTGAAATGTATTCTGGTTATCTAGAGATAGTGAGGAAAGGATCACAAACTAGAACTTAGAGCACAAGGACAAATTATTACTTTGCATTAGCACTAGTAAGGAGAGCAGAAGTTGCCAGATTTGATCAGCTCAATGGCCATTTCACCATGATTAGCAGGCAGTGTCAGGGACCTCCTTTGTGGACCATCATTCATTAACCAGACTACGGATGTTTCCGTAGGAAATGAGCTGTTGTCTTTCTGAGGAAAGCCTGAAGATCACTAGTATATTCCCCTTCTGTTTTTCATTTTCTATTTGTGGTTAGCCTTGAAAAACTAATAAACATTTAGCATGTCTATCACATAATTCTGTGTATGCCTGTGTGTATAGTTGCTGTAGGGAGGCAAATACTACCACTCACAACAGCAGACCTTAAATCAAACAGACAGTCCTTTGTCTCCACTAAATAAATCAGTTTTCCATACAGTGACAGTTTTCAACCCCCAATAAATTAGAAAGCAATCATATAAACCTGAAAACATAGCAGAAAAATATGCATTTGCTAAAATACCTATGCATGATATGTAATACAGAACAAAAATCTTTCCAGAATTCATTTACTCTAGATGTTTTCCCTTTTTAAGACATGCTCAAAAGCTTCTCATACTGCAGTGAGTCCAGTTATGTAGCAAAAGGCTCCTGGCATTAAACCAAACTWTTTTTGATCACTTCAAATATATTGATACTCATACTCTCTTAAATTAATAAAATGCTGGTATTTTAAAATACCCTGCCAGCCCACAGTCTGCCGTTTGAATGATATATGTTTAAACCCATTAGCGGCCAAAAGTCCAGCACTACTTCTCCCTTGGCTTAATCCCTTTCTCATTTCCAGAACTTCTCCTCCTCCATCATTCATGAGCATAAATAATACACAGCAATTCACACTAAGCTGTCTTTGTATGACAATCCTGAGACCAATTTTTGAAACAGCTGTTAGTTCCCTTGTTCAGCACGTTCTCAATCAGTTTTAGGAAGGGTTTTACGACCTCTCAGAATCAATTTGAAACCTTATAATAAAACACTCTTTGATGAACTGCTTTTCAAAAAGATTTTTGCCTAGGAAAACATAGGATCGTGTTGGTTGCCTAAACAGTTGTCACAAACCAAAAGGAGCACATGTAAACACTTCTACAGAGTGGGCCACCAACTGGGCTTCCCGAAAGCAGCATCAGATACTTCATGTAGCTTGGAAAACAGGGCTAAAGCATGAACAAGTGTAGATCCAGCATATTGGCTCATGAGGTGATGCGACTCAGCCAAGATTTCRCTGTTATCTAGGGAAAATGTGCTGCACACTTATGCATTACAGAATATCCCAAGGTTCCAAAATGTGCTATGCTGGGTTGGTGCACAACACTAGTAATGGGATACAGAACGTTTTGTTCTAGAGTTCTAGTTTGTGTCTATCCCATCTCATTAGGGACCTTRTGTGAAATCACTGCCTTGCTGATGTCAATGGCAAAACTCCCACTATTGTTAGCCTGGGCCAAGATTCCCCCACAATGTTTCCGCTACATGAGAAATACTTAATAACCATGCAGGTCAGTCTCCATCTGATTTGCAGTAGGCAGACAGCTTGCAGGGGATGCTATCACAACTGGCACGACCCGCTTTGAGGGCTGTCACAGGTGAGATAGACTAAGGTGTGAGGCTAACTTACATGATGACACATCAGAGAGGACAGACACCAGTAAAGCACAAAAAAAAAAAAAAAATGTGCACTGTTCCTGTTATTCTGAGATGGCAACCTCTAGAGCTGGTTAGGGCAGAAATCTGAACAAAATCTAAGGTCTCCTGAAAGATAATCAGACCAAAGGAAGAATGTTTGAACACTGAATGGACTTCAGTTTGACTAAGCACATAGGAATAATTTTGTTAAAAAAATATATATTCTCCATGCATAGGGAAAAGCTGATATCTAAACACCACCCTGATAAATATGCATCTGTACTCCTGTGGAATAAATGCTCATCCCCTAAAGCACCTTGCCTAAATGCATACCTGCCTTCATCTGACTTGGGGCGCTCCCGCAGGCAGCAAGGACATGGRTGCCAAAGTAACACATGGTTCTGTGCTGTGCAGTGCTGTGCTGCTGTTTTTCCTTGGTCTTGTGGAAGAGACCAAATTAAAAATTTCCTGGCCAGATGAGAAGTATTGAACATGAACATCCATGCTTTAAATACCTTYAGGTATTTTACTGTAGGCTTATTTACAGAGCACTGTCATTAGTGAGAGAAACAGATTATGATTAGACCAAGTTCYTCTGTTTTCTGTAGTCAGTAACTACAGGAATGTCACTACTTAGAGCCCAGAGCTGATAYGTCTGCGCTAAGAGAGTTTCCACTACCACCAGAACCAGCAGCAGAAGTATGCCAGTAGAGGTGGACAGCATTTATTTGCCCTGGTAAAGCATTGAGGTAGTGTGGCCATACTGCTTTCGGGCTTAGGCTGCTATCTCTGCACATTGCTTGTCACAAGCTATTTTGGGAGGCTGAAGACATTAATCTGGGTATTTCTGCTCTGCGTGACATAAAAGAGTGTAGACATCTTCCTTCTGAAAACGAAAACGAGACTCACAACCCCAAACTACTCAAGCAATTTTGRTAACAACTCTGTTGTGCCTCAATTTCCCCTGCTGCAACATTAACAACATTCGTCCACTGCTATGTATCTTGAAACACAAGGTATAGACCAAAAGAGCAACATGAATGTTAACATTTATTTGTAGCACTCAGCCAGACCTAGAGTAAGAGGYACTATAACAACCTGTATTTAATTATAGTAACAGAAGACAATAGCTGAAAATAGTACTGTACATTCATCAACTAAACATTTATTACTATAAGAATCGTTCATTGCTATTGGATGGAGGCAAAGCCTTAATTACCCTGTTAGTTCAAAAGGACTGCAGGTGYCTAACTTGTTGGGAAAGCATTATGCTTTGTGTTAATGCAACTGATACAAGTAACACACATTAAAATGGACTACTATCACACAGAAAATGTCAACAGTTATTCCCAGCTGCAACTACTACTCCATTCTGGAGTAGGCTGTCTAGCAATGAAGCAGAGGAGCAAATAACAGGCCAGGATGTTTAGCAAGTTCCAAACTTCATGTTCATACATGGGAAAACACCTGACTTGTCTTTTGCAGTGCTAATGCAGCAGTGCCCAGCCCATGTCTCTAATGCTGACTGCTGCACTGTCTTCAGGCACATGGATGCATGTCTCTCTGCCTTACTTTCCCTCATGAGAGATGGCTAAKAATAATAAAGTTTGTTACAGAAAATCGCCACACATGTACTAAGTTACTGTTTGACTTCTGCGCATGATTTAATATTGACTATGCATAAATGCCACATCTGAAGTTAGTGTCCAAACTGAGCACRCGTGTTTACATTGCATGTGAGCCTTCATTACCTGGAGTTTTGTTTTAACACTTACATTGATACAAAACGAGTGCAAGTCAAACACATAATTCGGTAAAGGATGTAAAACTCTGGTAAAGTTTGATCCATATTTTATATAACTAGAAAAAATAATACATATTAAGTATAAGGCCAAATGRGTCCTGAGGTATGTTTTATCCTTCAGTAGATAGTTATGGAACAATGATTCAGAGGTGACTGAATATCAGTCACACTCTACACAATCTAATCCTGTTTTTATCCTAGATAGCTCTCAGCGGACAGCTAAGCAGTGAAAATAGCATAGGCTTCTCTCTGCCTCTTTCACACACACATATTCTTTACCAGAGAACTGTAAAGCAAATTTTACCCCCTGGATTTCCACTTTCAGTTATAATCTGAGATCACTTTAGAAAAATATACAGAGGAACTAAACTCTAGACTTAGTGGGCTGTTCCAGGAATATTTCTTTCCGGACAGCTTCCTGTGAAGTAATTGAAAATCCAGGATAACTGTGTCTTGCATTGTCACACTAGGCTGTGCTAGATTTTAAGTACTACTGCACATGCTCCCATCAGATGCGGGACAGTGAATTCTGGGTTTGGACTCTGATGGCAAATGAACCCGAACTCCGTATCAACCTCTTTGCCAGTAGCAAAGTTGCTACAACCTCTTTGGGATACACAGCTCCTGCTGTCCTGGTTCTCAAGGCAACTTGATTCCCAAATGACATCAGTTGGAAATATGTGGACTTCAGCACTCTGCCTACACTGAAGAGTAAGAATTGAAGGGAACACAGACATGGGAATTAGCAGCAGCTGGATGGAGAGGGAGGAGTCCGACACTTCTCCTCAGGGAGTTCTCAGTCTAAGTAGATGTCTTACACCACTGCAGCTTTGTCACTCTCAGAGAGCCCTAGTGACATGTTAAAAAGTAGTCAAAAGGTAATTTAAAAGAACAGGCAAAAACTAATATAAGAAGCCTGCTTGACAGATAGCAGAGGGAAGTGTGAACAGCAGTGAGAACGGCCTCTACCAATGAGAATTCCAGTTTCAAAATACATTTAGTCTGCCCTACTAGATTAAACAATTACATTTTGTTGCATTATAACAAGAATGCTTCATTTTGCCAAAATTGTTACAGAGTCTACTAACATTCACATGTGGTATTTCAGTCATTTCTGCTGATATTTAATGACTCAGTATCACACAGACTGCTTCCAGGAAACATGTGTTTCTGCCTTTATAACTATCCACAAATTAAAATTGGGTCCCAGGACTAAAGAAACCCAATCTGTGGGGAAATTCAGAACCGGAGCCAGATTCAGGTCCAAGCATCGCATCTGGCTTAAAAAATACACCAGAACATACACATCTTTACTCCCACGCAACTCTGCTCTAGTGGCTAGAGTACTCAATAATCTTGTTGGAAAAAACACATTTTCTATTCATTTCTTTGTTTATTCACAATATGTTCAAAGAAAAGGTGATGTGTTATTGGGAAAAGGGGAAAAAGGTACAGGAGAATTCAGACATAGCATAAAAAGGACCCCCCCTCTGTGTGTTATTGTAGGGATATAAGGTTGTGCCTTCATAGCTTTTGAACATGTTTCTTTCCCCAGGACTGCCAGGCTTGAAACACATTGCATCCTCAAACCCACTCACTCCTGGAAATAACTCCGGAACGGCAATGGCTTAGTGTCTCTGCTCAGGGCATGCACATGCAGTGCCACAAGATGGGGCTCTCATTGCACTAATGACAGAGAAGCCACAAGGAGAGCAAGAAGCACTTCACAAGGCACAGGCAGCTTGGTGACAAAACAACAAGACGTAACAGCACCAAGGCTCAGATCCCACATAYGCAGACAGACTACCCTGAGCATCTTCAAAACTGCCTAAATGAGCAAAGCGAGAACAACAGTTGCTTTCTGCATGCTAATGTAGTGGTCTCACTGACCCAAGAAATAGGAGTCCTAGCTGAGTTCTCTCCTGTGCCTGTTGGATTYGTGCCCCCTCCTTCTCAGAAATACATCTTTTCCATCAGGGTCAGAGCTACAGTTAGTGGACTGGAACATTCCAGTTTTCCTGCTGAAGTTATAACCAGGAATGCAAGATTCACCTAAGAAGAGAGATAGACGGGAGCTGACTGATTCTGAGACCTTCTAGTTCAGATCTTGCCAAGAGATGGGGAAGCTGAGCAGGTGCCAGCAGATAGAAGTGTCTGAGATGTGTGTGCTCTAGTCAGTGAATCACAGTATAAAATGCAGAATGCACTCTGTCTGAAAAATAAAAGAGCGTGTCTCTCTTGAGAAAAAGAAGGGCACAGCCATCAATTTCAGGGTAGTGATTCCTGTGAGACAGAACCCATGTCTGGGTCAGTCATAACTAAGAACGATGGAACTTATGACTTGATCAGCAAAAGGGAATTACAGGCATTGCATGGCCTAAGCTCTTCCCTGTGCATGCCAGGGAAGACAGTCATGCCTAAAAGCTGCTTTCTACATATGAAAGGGAGCAGGATATACAGTGCTATTCTTTGTTTAGAAGGACCTCAGCTTAGGAAGGACTGACAGAGAATAGAAGAGTATKGAAAGGGGTAGAAACTTGGGCAAAACAGCTGGAAAGATAAGTGAAGAGGAAAATTAAAAAATTGTAAATGTAGAAGGCTACAGATGCACTTGCTTTGGGTATCACCTAAGGCTTGCGCACAGGACACTTCTGGGTTATTATTCTACAGAAAAGAAGTGTGAAGAAAAATGAACAGTCAACACCACAGCAAGACCAGGGGAGATACCTCCTGGCTCCTAAACAGGTTCCTGTGAACAGTTCCTGTGGCAGAGACARGGCCAGTGAAGCAGCCACTTAGACACCCTCTTAAGTCCACTGTGGATAGTACCAAGGTCTACATCCTGCTTTCTTCTACATGCACTGCTGGCTCTTTGCTTGACAATTGCTCAGGTTCAAATTATCCGTACGGGAGAAAGAGCAGAGCTCTGACAATCTGCTACCAGATGGGGCTGTGGTGCACCCAGCCCCACAAACACTCCTATCACTCTTACCTGTAGGAGCGAGCATAGGCCTTCCAGAGAGCTTTCAACTTCAGTGTGTTTGCAGGTACACAGTATAGTTTGTGAGAGGAGTTGGGTTCGTGATTTACTGAGCACATATACATCCAGCTTTAAGAGGGTAAAATGTTTGTTGAAGAAAGTCTCAAACTCCAAAATGAAAGCTTTGGCTCAAGGAAAGTGAGAAAGACTTCACAAGCCCCTGAACTGCATGTTGCAGCCAGATTCTGCAGTGGGCCAGGGTAAGAGAGAGGGCCTGCTTCACTTAGAAGTTCTTTGTTTCCTTTGGCTCTTTATTATCCTAAGCAGCACTGGAGTTTTCATTCTCCCAAGACCTGAAAAAGCCTTCTTATTGAAATGATRCTAAGGCACATGCTGTGCCCTCTGGGAGAGAAGACAACCTCCTGTAACATCTTCTCATATGCTGTAATTCTACACTGCTAATTAGCCTGGAGAAGTTAATTGCCAGAGTTGTCCATAACTGTATGTATGCTCTTTAAAGAACAGGCATAAGAGAAAAGATCCAGTGTCAGTGGGGTTGGAGCAAAAGCAGGTAGTGACTGAAGGTCCTGCAAGAAGCAGAGATGGCTGTGAAAGAAGCTTCAGCTTCAGTAGAAGAGACAGTATTTCTCTTGCACTGAGGTTGAGCCAGTAGGTGCCTCCCAAGGAATAAGAGGAGGACTGTTCAGGGTGCTCTTTTTCCCTTGGCAGCAGAACAAGTGCATCTGCTAATGAATAGGACCCTTAGAAAAGGCAAACAATTTTTTTTTCCTTCTTGCACATATTCAGAGAAGCAGAGAAGTTTTTTCTTGTTTTTTTCTCCCCCTCCCTCCCTTTGGCATTCTTTCATTTGTGATTTCTAATCATCATTCTGCTCTTCTTTCCCCCTTTTTCTTCACTCCTCATTTGTGAGCCACCCCYAGGGCTTGGCACCACGCCAGACCCAATGAACTCCAGGAAAGTTTCCCCCCACCCCATTTCTCTGCCCTCCTCCCAACACCTTCTTCTCCTCTCTATTCAAACTGAACTTGTGGACAAAATAAATGCTGGCACTAGGTCATTGTCCTTCTCCTCCTTCCCCTCCCCATCAGAGGATTGTAAGAGAGGATTAAATTAGTCTCGTAGGTTGACTCACTCCCGGGTGCTAGCCTGGACTTACGCCATGCAACGAGATGGTATGAAAGTATAATGTCCCAAGAGTATGTTTCTGCAGTAACTTCCTATGCAAAGGCAGTGAAAGCAYCCGATACAGGAGTGGGTGGTTCTATATTGTGCAACGTCAACACATTTACTACATCTGAGACATTGCCTTGTTTTTTTCTTTCTTAAAAAAAAAAAAAAAAAGTGTAGAGGAGCCTCAAGGGAATGGAAAATCCACACAAGCCAATTATTTAAGTGCTTCTGGATGGGCTCATTTGTTAATTAATACTTAAGCAGAGAGACCCAGAAGTTGTGGCTTGATGGGAGGAGGCTACAGRGAACTGGACGGCCTGGGATTTCTTGGGCTTGTTTCCCATCTCTGATGTACACAGATSACCAGTCCTGCAGCAACCTCCTGGAAACCAGTAGTACCTGCTTGCAGAAAGCCTAGCATTAGCCATTTCTGAGTGTTTCACAAAGGAAGATAATTACCATTACTGGCTTTTGGCAAATGGGGAAACAGGCACTGAAAGATAAAGTGATTTCCATGAGCTCACACTAGTAAACAAATGGGTTAGTGGAGTCCAGCTGCCATGAATCCTACTTCGGTGCTTTCATTGCTAAAAATACTGACTCACTGCTGATATCTCTGAAAGGATATTGCTAAGGCTCCTCTACTTTGATAGTTTAATGAAAGAAAGCTGGGAGTCATKTGTGTAACTCCAGTATACCTCACTGATTTGTACAAAGCTACTCCTATTCAAGGTTGCCAAAATGTTTGACAGATATCAAGGCCCTGATTCAGCAAAGTGCTGAAACATGCCTTTGAATCCTATGATTTGACAATATGACTTGACTTCATGCAACTTAAGTACACTTTTAAGTGCTTAGAAGTCATTAAAAGAGTGCTTAAAGGCATCTGCATGACCCAGTCACCCTGGTGGCTCCAAGTCAGGATCTGTGGTTACTCCTAGTTCTGTCACAGATTATCTCTGCATCTTAGAGTAAGACATATAACCTCTCTGTACTAGTTTCTCATTTCTATGTGACTATAAAACAGTTAATTACATCTTCATATCCTATTCACCATCACTCTTTGTGAGCAAGCTGGCAGAAGGAGAAAGGTTGCTGGAAAGAAATAACTGCATAAAAATGGGAGATGTAAGACATGACCAAAGGACACAACCCATCCTGACCTGTTTCAGACAGTAAGTGCTAAGGGAACACAGTCTCATTCCTGCCTCAGAATCTCAGTTGATGATTAAACAGCTCTACAGAAAGGAAAAAGTAGACAGAAACAATACACAGATAGCAAACAATTCCAGTCACAAACATACAGGCACAAATGTCTAGGTGGTTTGTCAGTGAGCAATTAAATCCTTTGCTGAATGGAAATGTTAAAAATGCATCACATTGTGGCTTTAAATAGCCTCTTGTTGGAGAGACTGGCCTCACTGCCAAATCTTGCATGGGTAAACTCTGTCTTTACCACTGCTGGGATTCTCTGAACGTCCATCAGCCAGTTGCATCACACACTGAATAGYCTGGCATTACCTCATGCCTTAAGGGAAAGACAGAAGAAAATGAACTAGCAGCCTGTTTTCTCCATCTACTTATTTATTTATTTTGGTGAGTGTTTTTTACTTGGGAAAGGGGAGTATTTTTTGTCCTTTTTCCTCCTGAGCTGAGGGGTAACTTGAGTGCATGGTAACAAAGGAAAAAAAAAAAACAGTGGGGAAAGTACTTTGGGAAGTGTAAGTAGGAATGGGGAAGGCAGGGGAGAAAAGGAAAAACGTGAGTCAAAGGACTAAATCCAAATTCCAGTCTGGGAGTTTTTAACGAAGACAGAATACTGACTAGTTGAGCAAATTAAGCTCTTTCAAGGGGATCTGGAGAAATGATTGGTTTCCATCCAAGCAGAAAATGTCATTCTTCCCCATCGGTACCAGTGAAAATAAGAGAGGAAAGACAAAACACTCCCAATCCTGCTCTGAGAAACCTGAAAAGATGGCAGTAGACAAGGACAAACAAGCAATTAAAAGGAAATTGCTTCTCTCCCCCCCACCCCAATGTTTCTTTCTCCCCAAATGAAAGTGGAAAAAATTGATTAGGGGGAGAAAAAGGAAGGACTGAAGAGCTGCATCATGTGCAGAGCCATGTGAAACTCTGCCACACTGCTCCATCAGCGTGTGCGCGAWAATATGCTGCAGCGACGGAGGCTTACAAAGACCTGCAGGAACAGAAAAATATTCGCTTCTCRACCTGTTTTTGTTGAACTTTCTTCCTGCCTCTGAACCAGGCTCTGAGAGTTACAGTTTCTCAGGTTAAATCAACCTCATAAAGTCACAGAAAGTTTCAAATATTTTTGTATTTGTTATTACCAGCTAATCAAACTACCAGTTAAGAGGTTAAGTTTTTCTCCTCTTTTCTTCTCTGATTTCCCAGAAGGCAGCTGCTATCCCAGTCAGGCTAACACACACTGTCCAGCAGCTACGCAGCTCCTCTGCTAGAAGCCACTGCCTGCACAGTAGGTCAGCAAAGGGAAAACATGCCCTCGTCTCTGTCACTGTAATAGGCAGTCAGGCATCCTACTTAAATCTGGCTTCATCAGTGGTTTAATTAATATTAGACTGTGAAGTAAGGTAGCTAAAACAAATGCTGACATTTGTACCTGTTGCCTTCCTAAGTGCACAGAGCTGTGAACAGTAACTTTGTTCACTGTTGCTGTAGAAATCACACAGGGACTGCTCTCAGAGCCCAAAGCACAGCAGCAACACAGAAGACAGGGATAATTCAAGAGACAATGAGCTATCTAGGTTCATTTGTGCATCCAGAAAAAAACTGTCTGCAATTTTAAGTGATTACTTCAGTTGTGGATGGAAATATCTCAGGTCATGAACCTCATATCCAATCATCTGAAATGTCAATATTCATAAAAACTAGAAYATAAGGTTAAGAGACAGAGACTTTWTATAAAAACTTAAGAATGCTTGCTGTAGTGGATCAGATCAAATATCTACCTAATCAAGCCTCCTGGCCTTAACAGTGGCCATAGCAGTTGCTTAGAGAAGGGCATAAGGCCCTTCTAATGTCTGATGCTTCGCCCTTAAATTCTCCCAGTTGCCAACTACTTTCAGCTCAGGAATTTCCCGAGTCAAATGAGTGGTTTTTGTGTTTAGTAACCCTCACTGCATTTCTTTTCCATGAACTTCTCTAGTTTTCCCTCAAGCCCATGTAAAAGTTTAACCTCTACAACATCTTTTGGCAAGGAGTTCCTTAGTCTYTAATGTATGAGGTCTTTCAGGTGTTATTCACAATATAGTGATATACATAATTGTTTGGCTGTCTGTAGGGACAGCAGTGTTCTTAACTCTTCTCTTTCAGGAACAGTCCTTAACAGTTCACATAAGAGGAAATCAGAACACGCTCTCCAGCAGATCCAAGCTGTCTCATAAAATAAATGTAACAATGGCAACATATACTAGGTAGATAAGTAAAACAGAATAACAAAGCTAATATAGCATATTTTGTTGGAAGAGCTGGAAATCCTCTACAGATACCTGCTAATTCCAGCTTACAGTAAAACACRTACCTACGTAGAGCTTGGACCATGCTATCCATGCAACCAAGACAACTGTGAAATTTCAGAAAAACACCATCAGAAACTGTATCAAACCACCAGACTTTGTGAGAAACTTGAAAATCAGCATGTTTGTAAGCATTTGCTAGAGGTCAACACATTCCCAAGGAAACCTGAGAGAAATTATTGTTGATTTGAAATACAACCACTCAGAATGTTGATGAAAGTGAGAAATTTAAGACATTTTGTCAAGCTCTACTTCAAATATTTCAAATTTATGTGTGAATCAAAAAATGAAGTGCCAAATTCTCTGTGAGAACCATATGGGTAACAAAAAAGGAAAAGCCAGATGAATTCTTAGAAAGTGTGAGGGATGTTTCCAGTACCTCTTCTGTATGACATACACACTGCTGATACATACAAATCAGTAAAGCACTTTATAGGAATTTAAACTGAGTATGAAGACCTACAGCTAGCAATAGAATGCAATCCTGACCCACCTTTATTCTTCTCCTATTTCACCATGTTTTCTCTGCATGTCCTGGTACTCACTGAGAGAGTTATCCTAGGGAATTCACCAAACATAAGACATTACTGACACCAAACGTTTAGAGGAGTTCTTGCACATAGTAATAAGAGAATGTATTATTATACTAGACAAAACAAAAAAGAAATGCTTAAAAAGCACCTAAATGCCTGTACATTAGAGAACAGGCTGGGCGCTCATTACCTCTGATTGGAACTTCCCTCGCTGATGGTTGAATCTGTATTATTTTTTTCATTCTTAATGGAAGCATTTTTTATTGACCTTTGCTAGAGATATGGCACTTATCCACCTGAGATATCTGTCYTATCTACTATTGATTTGCATAATTAAGCAATGTCATTAAATAAAAATGGCTTTGGAATCTAGTTACATTAGCTGCCTTCTGGCATATCTGATTCCCAGACATTACTAAGAATACAGAAAATGTGGTCAAAATTTGTGAAATCCTGTAAACTCCTGCGCCAGCACATGTCTGCGGGGATACACAGCCATTCCCGGATATTTGAGGAGAAATAGGGGAGTCAGTCTGTGCTCGTCTTTCATTTTGCCTTATGCGTCTTCCACTCAGAAGGGCCAGTTTCAGTAACCCAAAGGTCCTGGGTAACCCAGAACAACGACGCCTCACTCTTATGTCCCAGGCTTTGACGGGTACTACGGCAACAGCTAAGCCTGGCTGGGACATTTTCATTATAGTCTCAGTGCTTGAAAACAAACAAATTTGTACAACGCACACAAACAGCCTTTTCTAATCTATTTTAATGGCTCTCTGAAGACTAGATCCTCAATTGTCTAATGTGTTCTCAACAATTTGCTAATGATAATTAAAGATGCCCTAAGTTTGCCAACTATTTCAGCACTCTATTTAACCAAGGAAGATAACAGTTCAGGAGGAAAGCAAATGAAATGAACTTGATCCAAGCAGGAGGTGTTACCTAATGAGGAGCCCATAAAGACTTAGAGATAGCAAAGGCAGAGSAAAATCTTCTCTAAACTGCACAGCAGATAGACAGAAAGATGATGCCAAAAGCCTGGAATGAGATTATAAAAGCGAGAGAGAGAGTTCTTTTTTCTTTCTTTCTCTATAGGACTCCATCCCAAAGAAGTTGCTTAGACAAYGGTAACCTCCTACCATGCAATCTGTGTATAAGGAAAACAAGACTGTGCTGTAGTAGAACTGCAAGATCAAAAAACGTTTTTTTTTTCCACCAGTGGAGAGAATTGGAAAATTCTTTTAGTATCTATTTCTGCAGGAAACGCCCATACTTCCTCCATGAGCTGGGAGGTATCAAGCACACTGCTAGCACCCAGGAAACAGAGAAGATAAAAGGAAGAGGAGTCAACCATCAACAGAAAGTCCAACTYCTGCTGCTTAGTTCTGCTGAATTAGAGTCCTGTGTAAAGTATTGATTACACAGAAGGAAGCAAGATATTTCATTTCACCACTAACGCTATGATTCTGCACAGTTATTTTTAGTAAGTTCTACTGTGGCAACAAGAGAAAGTTGTTGTGTACCCATCTATGGTGCTTTTTCCCTATGTCAATAGACATAGCAGGTAACTGAGCGCACTCTTGTCTCACTGTAAGATTAAATGAATTGTCTTATAGGAAATGTATTTTTCCTTCCTGAAGACCACCATCCTTCATAGAACTTCCTCTGTCATCATCCAACCTGATCCTATGCCTGTTTGATATGTTTCATGATGTTCCATCAAATTCACAGGTTTTGTGAGCTACATAAAGGCAAAATTGTACTTTTGGCCTCTTGGAACCCTTCAGGATTAGACTGTTAATATTTCTATTGTATTGTTGTGTGGGTTTTTTTTTTAATCTGTTCAGTATGTAAGTATGCCTGAGGTTCATTAGAGCAGCATACCAACTTCCCTAACAGAATAGCAAGGTAAACAGAACATATTTTATATTTATCCCTCTTGAGAAGCAAAAAGGTGTGCCTGGGTAGTTTCTATTATTACAACAAAGATGAGGAAGCCTTCATCAAAAAGAATGGTATTGCATCATACTTCGATG
>NW_028187155.1:2734356-2764140 GCF_003343005.1 Rhea americana | reverse complement strand
AAAAAAAAAAAAAAAAAAAAAAAAGAGGTTTTAGTGGCAAAACAGATAGGCGGATGCCCACAGCTGGTTATCTGGGGGACCGAGAAGAGGAATGATATGTCTATGCTCAATATGAAAGAGCCAAAGTAAAGTTGGATCCAAAGCCTACTTCAGTCACTTAATGTTTCCACCTCTTTGACATGCTTGCATGGAGCTACAGACCAGCCTAGCACCCACACACCTCTGACTGCTTTTCAAATAGGTGAAATCATCACATTTTTAAAGAGAAATATTTTTAAAAGTGTATTTCTGTCTTATCTTGGAGGAGAATTGGCACTAAGATCACATGGTGACTGTATGTTGGCAATTCCAAGTTTGTATGTTTACCTAAATACATCTTAAAATACGTATTTGTACTTGCATATGTTGAATGCATGCATATTTGTGCATGTATATACATATACATGCAATTTAAATGTCATACATATAATTTAAAGGTAACTGAGTCATGTGACAAAAGGATCAGTTTGGAAGAGGCTAAAACACTGGAAGATTGTTCATTTTCTCATCTTAATAAAAATAAGAAATTTTCTGCAATTCTTAGGAGCATCTAGACTTTTTTTTTTTAAAAAAAAAAAGGTAAAGCACGCATCAGGGCTGTTGTCTTAATTTACAACATAATCATTTCTTTATTCTGAACAAAAAAGAATTCTTTAATGCGTCACTTCACAGAGCCAACAGCTGCTGAGCATCCCACCTGTGTTTCAAAAAGGGTTAATCTCTAACTTTCATGCACACAGAATAAAACTACAAGATATGATGTGTGTGTGCAGAAATGCACACACAAAAACTCAAATTGCATTCCTTATTTCTTAAATCTCACCTTTTTCTCTTTAAATGACTGGGGCTCAAATCAATAATCAGAGACCCTTCTTGAATGTTCATTTCAAATCTGGACATATTAGTGGTCAAATAGGTTCTAATACTTTAATTGTTTTTTTAAAAAATACATAACTATTTAATTTTAGATAATAACTGCATTTTGTAAAAACTTTAAATTTGTGTAAAAACTATTGGAATAGCGTAAGTACTAAATGATAGCCAAAATAAACACAGGTAAATCTACCGTCTGTACCACCAGGCACACGAACATTTTCAATGCTGTTCCACTTTTAGTGCTATTTATTTTCAATTCTTTTAAATTTATTACAGAAATTTTCAAACCAATGCAACGCGTACTTAAATTGTTCTGCTTTTATGAACTTTATCTCATTTACTATTAACCCAGAAAGCCTTTCATGTAAATATTCACCCGTATGAAGACTTGCAATACCACATTTGTAGGGTTTTATGTTAGTACTTTGGGGATGATTTGTCCTTGCTTTCGCTTTGATGCAGCCAAATTCATGCAAAGTGCGAGTTAAATCATTACTAACACATTAAACGTTTCATATTCATCTCATTCATTCCAATCAAGCGGGAATGACTCCACGGAACAGGGGGAATGCTGCCCAGACCAGTCCTTGCTGATAATGCATTTGAGTGGAAAGGATATCGGGCTCAGCAGTGACAAATCAGGACGTAAGGTGGCATTATTTCCCTTCATTAACTATCTGCAAGGCTGGTGTCTGCATCTACATGGCAATAGCAATACAAGTTTGCTACAAACAAGCTGTTTGGTGTGCCAGAAATAAACAAATAAATAACAAGGAGAAAATCAGGTCTGTACCAACAAGATGCATTCAGAATACTACAGAAAGCCAAATCCTACTTCCACATCAACTTAAAATTTTCCCTGAATACTGTGTTTATGAAAYGGTTCGACTCAGACCATTATCACTAGGCTGATGGTGCATAAACTGTACAGGACTTTCAAAGTAACATGTTCACAGTCTGGACTTCGTTTGTATCCTTCATTTTGTGTTCAGCTGTGATTGCCCATCCCAGGAATTCATATSAGATTCATGCATATGCTCAAGAAAAAGCGACGAGAAAATAGTTGCAAAGGATACAGAGGATCAGTTTGCTTTTTACAGTTGTTTCAGTTCACATAGAGGACTTTTTTTAAAAAAGGTCTTAAGGATCACATGTAGCTGTACATTTCAAGCAAAAATTTAAAACCACAAAACACAGAACATGCTTTTCTCTCATCTTGCCCAACATTTGTAGTRTATTTGGATTGAGAACCATTTTTTCTTCCTAACAGTATCAGACTTGCATTATGGTCTTGCTTAGTTTAAACCTACAAGCTGGAGGAATAAGCACAGAATAGGCACAAGATGGCAAAAGGCACTGCAAACTGAATGTTGGGTTTGCAAAATTCATCCTAAGATCTAGTAACACACATTAACTTATTTACTTGAGAATACCCTAGTAGCCTGCAGAGCTCAGCACTGATCCAGCATTTCTCAGTATTTTTTTAATCAATAACCTGGAAATAAATGAAAAAAGCTCTAATAGCAAAATGTACAGATCTCTCAGACTGACAGAACAGTAAGTTTTAGAAACTGGTCTAAAACCCTCTAGGAGCTGGGCCAAGTCAAATAGCATTAATYTTATTACAGGAATATGCCAAATTGAGAGACAGTACAATACTCTGGGCAGTAGTGGCTCTTAAGAATTACAGATCATAGGATACAAGAAATTCAACACAAGTACCTCCTGCAATTTTGGGACAAAAAAGGTAAATGCTAATGTTAAGGATGTGTGAAGCAACAGAAGGTACTCTGTATAAAAAACAGCAGCCTGAGGCTTGGGAAGACACTGGTGGGATATGCATAAAAATATTACCAATGTTTACAGAATGACACAGAGGACTCTGCCTTCGGAAACTGTGGATGAGTGAGAGGCGGAGAGAGGAGAGTCTGTTCAGTTTATCAAAACAAAAGAGGGATTTGGACTAATAGCAGTGTGTGAGTATATTTTCCATTCCAGGTAGATGCAGGAGCTTTCATTCAGCAGCTGGAAGATATTGCTCACAATGAAAGCTGGATGTTTTAAACGCTAACAGTAGTTACACATTAGAAAAGATTTCCAGAAGAAATAGTGACTTCTCCTCYTAGTAACCAAAAATCAGGAAAGATGTCTTTTTCAAAGGATGCTTTAGCTACATACAAAATCTCAAGCTCAGTAAATAGAGAACTATAGAGATAACTGATAGGGTTATATTGTGTCAGAGGAAAGACTACAAATGGGTGATTCTATTAAACATAAAAATTTTTGCTATATTCCCTGAACAAATGTGTCTAGACAGTCATTCTCTCCTGATAAAATACTCTCAAGTTTAGTTTGTTATGTATTCTGCATGAAATCACATATTTAAGGCCCACRTCAGTATAGATATAGGTTCAGTAGAAAAGCTTGCCAGATGCAACATAAACAACCCAATGTTTATTCTGTAGGTTTTGTACCATTAGAACACAAAGCCACAGGGTCCAGAATTGAGCAAAAGTGGGAAGCACCTAATGAAAAATCMAGCTCAAGACAGCTCTGAAAAGGATTTGTTTCTGTTTGGTTACCGTGGTGGTGGTAGTTTGGAACAGCTCTAACTGCATCTAAGCCTTTTCACCACTTTACTGAACAGGCGCTCATCACAGTCCAAAAGATACTAAACACAAAGACAAATTTAAYACCTATCTCTAGTCCTATTAATCATCAACTCTTGAAAGTTTTTGGATCACACACTCCTCTTCTGTGACTCTGAAGGACCTCAGGTCAGTTCAAGTACCTTCAGCCGGGACCACTGTCTCCATGAAAGCACCCCGGGTGAAATTAGCTCCCTGTCAGACATGGCTTGATTTCATTTTGTTCCATCACTAAGAGCTCCTTGACATGGTTATTAATCATGGCCCAACTGACAGGGCATTGAACTGTCTGGAGATGAAACTTCACATTCCCTTCTAGGACTCCCCAGGAAGGACATGGAATTTGTTTCATCTTTGTGTAATCAAGAAATAGAGCACATTAGGGGAGTGAATTAACCCCAACTTCAGGTTTATAAAGGTGTCCCTGCTCTGTTTAATTAAATCTGCCTTAAAACCTCCTAATCCCAAACTAAAGACTTAATAATGTTCAGGAACCTCTTTTTCCTTACAATATATTGCTATAATCTGCTGACGGCTTAATATTGAAATAAACATGCTGCTCCTCTACCTGACCTGAGCAGTATAAAAATGAAATACCACATGATTGAGACGAGCTTCTCCCAAAACGGCAAGCACACAGCACACTAAAACCCTTTTAATGCCACAAAACAAGTGTCTAAGACTGCCCACAATATTAGAATAGGTAAATAAGTCTAAAGTGGAAGTTAAACCAGTTTTTGCTGTTTCTTCTAAAGCAGTAAAGATCTGTCCTTTAAGGTTGAAGATGACAACTTCTGACTCCAAGTTCAGGGTATTACACATTCCTTCGAGAGATTCTTGAGGCACAATATACCATCCCAAGTCTGTATTTCAACACAGCCAGAGATTAGTTCTGCTCAAGCTCTTTTAAATTTGGTAAGAAAACCAATTTTGTAATTCTATCTGAAAAAAAAATGAAGTAGAATATTTGTTTCAGATTATTATCAGTAAAATTTAGATCTTGATCAGGGCTTCCTTTCCTGTATAAAACACAGGTGATTAGATTCAGAATTTTTGTGCCAGAATTGAGTATCTTGCAATATGATTTTGGCATTGGTTTAGTCCCAAGAGGTACCAAACAGTCAGTAGAGCTTCGGAAGAAAGCTTGTGGAAGTGAAAATGTCTCCATATGAGATGTTTGAGGAGGCAACAATACCAAGAGAGAACTAGTGCGATGCACTGTTGAATCTGAGCAATATAAAAGGAGGTACAAAGCAGAGGTGAAGAAGAACACAGGCAGCAAGACAGGCTGTAAGGACTGCCAGCCTATATTCAGACTCTTGGGAGGCAGAAACCAATTTCTATTGTTTTTCCTTCCATATCTATAGCCATATCTAGGTTTGACTAAGGAAAGCTGCATCTTCCAGGGCTTCTCCCTTCCTATGATCTCCTGTAGTGTCTCAGAGAAGGAAGGCAAGGAGAAATACAGAAGAATTGGACACAGCAAATGCTGCATCCAAAGAGAACATCTAGTAGATGGAAATGCTTTCTGCTCTTTCTTTCCCTAAGAGGATTATTTAGAAAAGGCCTGGCTGGCGTCTGCACCAGAGCTAAGTGCCAATGACCACGCCAGCCAGTCTTACACTCCTGTCAAAGGGTTTCATTAAGAGTTAGGTTCCCTGTTGCTCTCATGGTGGCTTGCACGTGCTCGCTAAATATCCTCCATCCACTACCAAGGTATTTGCTGATACAGAAATCTCTCCCTCCTCCCTTGCTCCCTCTTCCCACTCCACCCTTCCCTCACCCCTCTCCAGGGATTTAGGGCCACAGCATAAGTCACCATCCTGCTGGGAAATTTTCATTACACGGGACAGAGACCTCAAGCTGAAAGTGTATTATCAGAGACGCAAGAACCTCATGTCTTTACACTATGTCCTTCCCTCTGACTATGCCATCAGTGAGCTAACAGTACACATAAGCCATACAGAGAATAGCAACAGCAGTGAACCCTTCTTTTCATACACTGCTCTTGCTGTGGAGTAACCAGATGAATCATTGCTCTTAGCCAGCTCTGGGTGTTACTGCATTGGTTACAGGGCCATATCAAGGTTGGCGCCTTGGGCCTGCTGCCTTGGTTTCCTTCCTTGCTAAAGAGGTATTTCAGACCTTTGAACCAAATAAAAATTCCCAAGTCTCAAAGACTAAAGACAATTGTATTCCTTCTTTCTTAACATATCTTGCCCGCAAGTCCTGCCTCTCTCCTGCTACCTCAGTCAGTCAGAACAGCCATGAGAATGCAAGGGCTGAGGTCCATTTGGCTGAAGACAGGGAAGTCAAATAACAGTTCCACTTCTGTTTCAAATAACAACAAAAAATGCTTAATCTACTTCTGAGATAAAAATGAGGGATTTTCATCATTAAGCTCAGAGAGAGAGAGAAATCAGGCTTCCTATCCTCAATCATTCAAGTAAATCTATCAAACTGGGGGACCGACATACTGTGGTCATAGAGACTGCAAGTGGGGGAAGTATGGATGTCCCCACATATTAGGTCTCCTGTATCCCAGAAATAAGGGAAAGCTCTACCTATCTTTATTCAAGTAAGACTCAAAGCATTAATACTTCAGCAGAATCATTCAAAGAGCCTACCTGAGAAGTAGCTCACTCATTTAACCACACCGCTCATTCCTCTATTACCACCTAGCATAAAAACAAGAGAAAGACTTGGCTGTGACTGTACAGATGAAGGGAGTTATAATACAAAACATAGGACATAACAATGGATATACTGGCTCAGATTAATGATCATTTTTCAGAAGATCACTTATAAATCCTYTTAAAATTGAAGTCAGAATCTGTGCTTTTATGTTACTAATTTGTGTAGTAACAACTACAGAACTCTAGGCAGGCACCAAAGCACCAGATTTCAGTATCAGCTAAGCAGAATACATCAACTGATACGAAACTCAAACTTTTTTCTCCAGTATTTCTCAAATATGATTTCTAGCTAGCCTAGGATTGTTCAGTAACAGAACTGGTAAAGATAATTATCCTAAGTTGTGATACTTGAACAGATTTTTTTTTTCAAATAAGAAATGCTAGAATAATCTTTTGCTGAAAAGCCTCACTTTCAAAAAATAAGAACTATTTATATTTTTACTATCGTCTCTTCTTTTTACATTACTCTATTCCAATCTGTATTTCTTCTTCAGTGACAGAATGCAGAAGGATAGAAAAATTCTGAGAACTCCAAAATGTTAATGGGGTGGGGGGAAGGGGAGGGAGCGACAGGAAAAGGGTCAGCCTGTAAAATGCTGGATCAGCTCCAGTAAGACAGCTCTGATCTTCCACAATGCAATATACATGAAAACTCAGCAAGATTTGAAAATATGCATGATACTTCCTATATAGAGTTCAGAGAATACTGTGAAAAAAAGATGTTTAAACTTTAAGCAGTGTGCTAAAATTGTATTTTCATTTTATTCCTTCTAAAGCTTTATAYTCTTTATTTAGCAAAATATTCAAAGAAAATATCCCGGAAGTATTTATAAAAGTATACACTCATAAACCCACTTTCATCACAAGTGTCACAGCAGTTGTGTCAATTAGATTGCTGCATGTCAGTAGGCTAACTCAAGTCCTCCTCCTTTTTATAAGCATCTAGTCTTTTACATGGGAACACAGGAACTACCTAAGCTAATGTTTGCAAGATAGAATGCAAAGTACCAACTCCCGAGTTAAATTAAAGACCCAACTTTTAGCAAAAACAAATAGCCAAAGCAGTTACTACAAATGTGATAACCAGCATTTAAATATGTATCCCATTACCTGCATGTAAAACCGCATGCTGTAGATAAACATATATTGCAAACTGAACATCTGAACTGTATTTCACTTTCATGAACTACAGGAGATGGTCAGTCTGAAATCTAACTCTTAGGTACAAGAGTGCCTAAGTGGCAGAAAGAAGTCCTGCTAGCAGTCATTGGCAGAGGTGGCTTGAGGCCTGTTTCACTTGTGTCTCAGAACAGCGTGCCATGCTCTGGGGAGCACAGACTGTGCCCCAGATAGTGAGAAGACCAAGCCGTCAGTCAGGATATACTTATACACGCAAACAGCTCACACTGTACGCGCGCAGTGAGTCTGCACAGGATCCATCACCATACGAGTTTCCAGCTACAGGATAGTAGCACAGAACAGAACTAACATTTGCTAAAACTGGCCCTGAGCACTTCTGAGCCTCAGCCCAGTAATTCCTGGAGATCTTGGCTTTCCATCTCCAAAATACAGATAGTAAACAATGTTTTAAAAGGCCACCTCAAGTCAATGCTTAGCATAAAAAAGTTCAGTTTTCAGATAAAATCTTGAGATGTAGCAATAATAATGTAACACAGACCTCCTTCTAGCCCTCTATGTATACGTCAYATCATCTTAGCCTCTAGAAAAGTCATCATTTTTCTGGCCTCACCTCCACTTACCAAATATGTACCTTGTACCCCCTCAAAAAGTACTGTGAAAATCACCTACAAATACGATCTGCCAGTCTACTAATATTTAAGGTGCTGTAGCTTGCAAGTCCCAGAGTCCAGACTGGGCAAGGTAGCAGAAAGAACAACCAATGACAACGTGAGAGTTGCTGCTGATCAATATCCTTCCCCTCAATGGGGATTTTCTCAGGGAACAAAGACATATTCCAGGGCATATATGGTTAGGGCATGTGTGCATATATGTATAACGTCTTTGTCTAATACTATAGTGTTTTAAACAACTACATATGGTATAAGGGAAAGTTACTGATATGAACCCACATTGCACACAGACACTACCATATCCCGCTTTATATGCACAAGTCACAGCRTAAAGGCAGATGGAGAGGCCAGTTGTATTAAGCCCAGGTGATTATGTCACAGGTTTGGGGGTTTGTTTTGTGTTTTCTTTACTGGCAAACTGTCCATTAACTTTTCTGAGAGCAGAAAGCAAAAGGAGAGGAATTTGTGAAGTCGGTAGTCCATATGGCTGGTAGTGAGTTAATCTGCGTCTAAGCAGCAGGTAGCATGAGCCAGGCTGTCTGTTGGGGTTGTTAGTAACCTAGGGGCAGATCATGGAACAGCAGGGAAGAGGATAAACTGAGTCTACAAATACAGTCAGGAATGTGGCAGGAAATTATTTCTGAAAACATACTCTGAAGCATAATAGCAACAATCAGACGGTCAGACTGTGTATATGAAATCTATCTGGACTCAGGGCATACAACAGAAGAAATGCACAAAAGTAAGTGATAAAGTAGATCAGAGATATATGTCTCTGTATAAATAAATATTCTTCATATAAAAATGAAAAGTACATRTGTAACAACAGAGAGTATCTGGACAAACATATATTTCTCCTGCAAATCTAAGCAAAACAATAATTTAYTTGCTAATTACTTTATACAAGACATCTATCAAATAGCTTTATAAATTTATCAATTAAGCATTACATCAACACCAAAGAATAACAGAATGACAGAAATTGAAGGGTTTGGGCAACAGAGAAAGGAAAAATAGCAAACAGGGAAATAGGCAGGGAGGAAACAAGACATAGGTTGCAAGAGCTGCAGAGGAGAAAGCCTTCAGACGCACTGTAAGCCTGTGACACTGGACAGGGAGTAACACATGACAGACAAGAAGCTGGGAGAAGCTGGGAAGTTGTCACCACTCAAGAAGAACATAAGACAACAAACTATGGTCTGAAATGGAGCTTTTTATTTTTAGTCACTCTTTCAAACTCACCACTAACGCAAATCCAGGTAACATCAACTATCACCACTCTCAAGACAAGAAATGGCAATCATTGAACAGATTTGAGGAATATAACAGTGCAGATATGGAAAATGGGAGCTTATTTCAAGAAGAAGAGCTGAAAGTTAATCAATTAATCTTTATGAATAATAAGTAGATAAAACAGTACCAAAGGTCCATCCTGCTCTATAACATATCCTCTTCTGTGGCCAGTGGCAGATGCCTAGGAAAGAATTTCAGAACAAGCAATACTTCAACAATATTCTCTCCTAGTTGCTAGGAATTTGCAGTTCAAGAACTTCCAGAAATGTTGCTTTTGTATTTAATATTCCGTGATGAATTTGCATTAGCAGTGTAAGTCATGTAAGTACATTAGTAGAACTTCTATTTTAACGTCAACAAAGAAACGCCCTCTTATCTGACCCTAACAAATTACAAGACATAGTTTAACACAGGGAGATACTCAAAACTTCCCATAACAAGTGGGAGAGTGTTATTCTTTCCCTAATTTAAGCACCAGAACAAATCARACATGACAGATGTCATTTGTATTACATATTAGTGCACTGCAGGAAAGCCTCAGCCACGGGTAATGTATGCTTTATCAAAATCTCTAGCACAGACTGTGTAGTTAATACAAATGAAAGGAAGCAAGATGGAATTATTTTGTCAAATAATTATGATCACCTCTGCAATCACTAAGAAATACACATTTTTTTCCACAAGTTGTAAAATTTTGAATCCTGGATGTGAAAGAAGGTTGCCCTTTTAAACAGGAAAAATAGCATCACTTACCAGTTATGTAGGACTTTTGAATCCAAAGGCTTTAGTCTTGGGTAAGCACTAGAATGCTGTTCAGATCCAAACACAAAGTGATGCAGTAGGAAGGTTTTGAAAGAAATGGCATATCTTGAGATTGAAGCCTGTCCACAAAAATGCAGGATGACAGCAGAAAGGAGAAGCAGGGACAGAGAGTTTCCCTGGAGAAAACAGATGGGCTTTGGAGATGTACTAGGCATAAATCAGATCTAAGGGGAGAAAAGGGGTCAACAAGGGGACAAATCTGAGTGAAATCATCTCAGAAGTGCTTCTCCCAAGACAGAGCAACAATTAGGAATTGGCTGTATGGGGCTTCCAGCAAACAGTAGGCAGAGACAGATTCAGTGGTCAGGATGAAGTACTGTGTACTACTCTCTGGATGATCTCCATATCTGACAAGCAAGCTTTAGGAGTGTTCCTACTAAAATGGAACAGCACTGGCAAGCGCTTTAAGGTATCTCCGCCATCTCTCCTCTCCTAAGACGGGAGGTTCTGCTAAGTGGGAAAGAATCATATCACAGGAATCGTGGGGAGATGCAAGAGAAGCCACCCTCCCGTGGATGACAGCCACAGTGAAGAGAGGTCTGTACACCTTAACCTCTGTTGACTACAGGTTATGACTACATTCCTCACTGCCACAGATCTGTACTCACTGTCAGCCATATCCCAAAGATCTGCTGCACTGGTGATGCATGCCTCATGAGTGGAGTATCTCAGGAGCTAATGAGCATTACAACACACTGTCTGGGCTGGAGGTGAGCACAAATCTTTTCCTCATCCTCAACTGTTAGTCTTCTCCTTACTCACTATACTTAGTCAATATATTCTCAAAATACTGTATGTTAAATCCCGCCTAAATTCTAAGATCCCTCTGGGACTTAAAGTAAATAAACTGCTGATGAACACTCTTTGCCTCCCAAGGGTGATTCATCAGTCCTCAGCTTCTACTTCTTTCCCTTCAAGTTTGGAGATCCTACCTAGATCTATTCCTTCATGCCACTTCCACAGCTTATATCTTTACTTTGTACAGTAAAGCTTTTCCCAGCTCTGTCCTCGACCTGCAGGGATCTTAATAARGCCAGCTTTCACAGACCATAAATACTGCCATACTGGTCTTAAATCCAATGTAAGATTTCTTATAATACCTTAGACCATGTTGGAGAAAACTCCTTCCCTCCCTCTGCATTTTCTCCTCTCTTTTAATTCTTGGAGAGAAAACCACTGAAACTTAGCTCAGGAAAGGGCTTGGCTTTCTTGCCTCCCATGGAACCTCCACTGTTATCCTCGTAACTTCATTATTTGATGGACTATAGTCATGATTTGCAAACACACAAAGTTTGAATACTGAGCTCAAACAATTCCTTTCATTCTTGCCCCGTCTTAATGCGCTGCTGTGATTCCAGGGTCAAATCTGTCTCCAGAGCTAAGTTTTAGAGCAGATAGAAACACACATTGTAAAGAACCTGTTCTGTAATCAGCCACAGAGCGTTTTACTCTGAACAGGTAAGGCCGACAGAGAGTGCAAAGCRAAACAGCAGAAGAGGGATGTACTCAGCTCCTGCAGCAGGTCAGAATATTTCTCTGCATGAAGATCTATTTGTTTCAGGTGAGTAAGGAGGATAAAAAGAAAAGTGACTCTTCAGAGGGCTGATTAAAATGAATCTGTATGCCAGCCCTTGCATCACTCTGGCCTGCAYGGGCAGTTTCTGGCAGAGTTGATCCTGTAGCTAAATAATTTTGTCAGGTATCTTGGCTGACCAGCTGGCATAGCCCACATCCCAAAGGGAGACAACCTTGAGATCTCTGACAGTTCAATACTGACAGTGCACTTCCATCTTTGACAGGCCAACAGTGCTTCACACAGCTTGAAATATTAAAGAACAAATGGAAAACTCTCAAGTTAACAGGAAAGTTTTGTGTGCACTAATTATAGACCACAAAAACCCATTGTGTGTGTCCAAGGCTGGGTCACACTGTTGTTACAAAGCTTTTGTAACTCTACTAATACCTTTAATATAAGCTCCTATTAATTGTATGTTCAACTTAATTCCTAAGCTCAGTGCTACTGGATTGCACTGGCCAGGCAGCTGACTAATTACAGCATGCTTATAGTGTGCTTAACCTGCATTTATAAAGCACATTAATTCTCATGATTCTGTTTTAATTTGGTGCAAGATTGACAACCTTTGATTTTTCTTCACATATCAGACCTAATACGAGCAGCAGCCATGTAAACACATCACGTTAACCAGCTAATATGACTTAATATTGCTTTGGGAGGCGGTGATGCAGTGCTACATTCTCCATTGGGTAACTGCAGTTATATCATCATAGATCTTTAAATTCTCAGAATGGTAAGGTTGGAAGGGACCTCTGGAGATCATCTAGTCCAACCTTCAGTGCAGCCCATATGGGGATTGAACCTGCAACCTTGACATTAACAGATCAACTGAGCTAAACCTGCCCCCCACTTCCAACTGTCTGCAAATTGCCTTTTTTGTTACAGATACTGGTTCATTARGAATCTTTATCTCCAAAAGAGCTATCTTGTTAGAGATACAAACAGGATTTCAGGGAAAACATGAGCTGCTATGATTTTCATAGCTACTGAATGATGTACAGCCTTCAAAACAGAGAGTATTCCCTAACCATGAAGTTCAACAATCCCAGGCCATCRTGCAGTATTTCGGCAGTTCTAGAAACTTAATAGGGAGAAATATTTCCTCGACTGTTTCAGAAGAGCTTTGGACTGGATCTGCTACACCTACAGATGACCGWAGGTCAAGTGCAAACGTCATCTTTGATATTTGCTTTCCAAACCTATATTGAAAAACTCAGAGAAGTACCGATTAAATCCAGTGTTGCATAAATGTGGAGAGGAGCCAATAACTCATTTAATCAGTTGGCTGTCAGCCCATGTAAGTCACAATTTTTGAATGATTTATGAGCACTGAGGCATACAGGTCTTCCTGGTGCTACTGCAATGAGCTATAAGGGGATCAGGGTGCATATTACTTGTTTGCTATAGAGACAAGCTGAGGTTAGGCCACACAGACTGAGGGCTGCTGAAAGTTTGGGATAGTAATTAGGACTTGGCTGTGTCCAACACCATCTCCACATCCCTGGCACACTGGTTAATACATAGTTCCTGCCTACGAAGTTCTCCCAACTAACAAATCCTCTTTGCAGCATACTTTTTTACCCCCTCCTCACTTCCTCCTTGCAATAAAAAACAATTAGAGAAAGTCCAGGACAGTGGGGAGCTAGAAAGATCGGTGATCTGGATATCATGAAGGAGGAAGAAAATGTGTTGTTTGGTCTGAAAAAGATTGAAGGAAGATATCAAATGTGGAAAAGGTTGCTGAAAGAGGAAGTGGAATTAACTTGTGCCCAAGGAGTACRGGACATAGAACAATGGACTTAAATTGCTACAAGGTTAGCTTAAATTACACATGAGGAAAAATCTGCACAGGCAAGCATAGTGAGACACTGGAATTAACTGGCTATGGGGCTTCCATTCTTCCTTTCTTAAGAAATGATAAAGCAAACATCTTGCTTAGCAAGAGACAGTATAGAAGAGTCTGTTTTAGGGCATGCAGACAGGCCCAATGACTTCCTAGGATTTCTTCCAACCTCCTTTTCTATTATTTTTTGACCTTTGTATTAGCTTTCCTTGCATCTGTCTGAGTATTCCTCTATTATTAGCTTTTCCTTTGGCATAATGGTTTTAAATGGTAATATACACTCTTATTATGAAATTTAGTGCCAATATATTGAATCTTTTGCTTTCTCATTCGTGTTTCCTCTGTTGAAACACAGGTAGAAAAAGAATACTCTGTCAGCAACAAAAACTCTATCAGCTACACTAACAAGTATTTTCAATCAAAATGTTATTTGAAACAAAATGATTTACATACAAAATGGTAACTTCAAAAAAGTCTACTTTTTAACAAAATGTTAGGTTCTTGATGAAAAACTGATCATTTTAGAAGAGAGTTTTCAACGAAAAGGACTTTTTCTTGGACTTACCTTTTCACAGGAWAAAAGTAACTTCCTAACTGGGAGTAATGATTACAATGTTCCTTTTATTATTCCTTGTTGCCATTTCTTCCATTAGACTCTCTATCAACACATGGCTTTGATTTCCTTACTTTTCAAAATAACTACTTATTTTTCACAAAACATAAAGGCAAACAATATACATATAGACTTAAAGTGCTGTTTATAGTGTATTACTAAGCCATTGCCGACGCGTGCATATGCCTGCGCAAACAAACACGTCAGCAATAATCTCACCTTTACAGATTCAAAATCTGCTTGTTCTCTGTTCAACATAATCCAAAAAGGGAAGCCCTCTGTCCCCAAATGCTGCTCTGCCTTTATCCCAAGAGGCAGGCTCCAGGCTTCCCTATGTATGTGATTACTGCTGTACAAATCTTTGCCTTTCTCTCAAGGCCATTCTCTTTATGCGGGATGACTCATTAGCCTTTATCCCCAGTAGGGAGCTGACATCCAATTAACTAGCTGACAGTCCTCTAGTGGCTCCCACTAGTCCTATAAGGCTGTGTTTACAAACACAGGCTGTTGTGCCCGTAAGGGAGGGTAAGTTAAAAGTCCCCCTGCCAGGCCAGTTTGYTCAAAATCTTCAGAGCCCTTCAAATAATACCTTTGTATGTTAAAGATCAGACATATTGCTTGCAGCAGGATGCAAGCCATCCTAATGGCTACATCTGCGTTTGGCGGGAAAGGGAGCAGCAACTGGTATCAAAACAGGAGCATCATGGCACAGCAACTGCCAAGATTTGGGTTTCAGCTGGAAAGCCGAAGGAAGTTAGCAGACAGGGAACTTTGTAAATATGGTCTGGGGAAGTACCTAAAGGGTTTGTCCATAGTGGTTTAAGTTCTCTCAGAAAGAAATGGGCTTCAGAGCCTTTTAATAATAAAACTATTGATGTGGCAACATTTGCACAAGGAGACAAATTATTTTATTAACTCATATATGAGTCTCACATGCTCTTGAGCAGGAACACTGTGTTGCTTAGATTCCTACTTAGATTTTCCCTTTCAGTCAACTGACTATAGTTGCCCAGAACATTGTGATCACCATTACCCAATTTTTACTTGACATCAGCTAAACTCAATAACTGGATAGAGTTTCTACTCTGACATAGGTCTGGCCTGGAACAACAACTTCAAACCAAAATCAGAAAAGGTACTCCTACCGTGGCAGCTTGGGCATCTCTCTGGTAGCAAGTCTGAAACTGGACCTCAATTTCAAATATTCCTGAGTATTTACAGGATGTTGGATGGCGCTCTCAATCTTAATATTCAGCTCCAGCTCCCTTTCTGAGTTAGGTGCAAAAGCACTGACTGATCCAGACATTTTCAAATCTGAGCTCAATTCCTTACAATTTTCATGAAGATAGTCTGATCCTTTGAAATCACCTGTGCTTGTCACAAACTACAATAGTGGCTGTATTCATAGTGAGAAATACTCCACTGCCTCATGTTATCTGCTAGGTAAGGAATAGAAGGGAGATGGATTCTGAGGAAAAAAATAGGAAAGCATCAAATCCTAGTTCTTATTTCTTCCAGGGCTGCTTTACATCATGCAAACACTCTAAAGAGGTATTATGCCAGGCCAGTGCTATTTCCCTCAGATCTCTCCTCCACTTCCAGTGGTATAAATGAGAATTTAAGCATAAACTTTTAATATCAGTTCTTTGCCTAATATATAACAGAGCTGCTGACATATCGATCTCAATAATAATTAACTATTGCTATTTGATTACAACAACAAGTAAAACCTTCAGGCAGATAAGATCCCCACAGAAAAATGGAAACCAAGGCTGTGGTCAGAAATTCACTGCGAAAACAGCTCTGACAGTTTGAAAATTTACCCCTCCACCTCCTCTAGATGATGGTAAGAGATTAACGTCTCAACATCTCAAATCTGTAGAATCTGTAGTAGAAATCACGAGTATTTCCAATCTGCAGCAGTCTGCCAGATAAGCTCAAGCCTTCTCCAGCAGCAGTATGACCTTACACTGAAACAGCTCAGGGAGTCCTCACATTCTGTGAGAAGGGGACTCAGACGGACCAAATTAGACACAGTATTCCAGATACAGCTTCACCAGTGCCTAACAGAGGGAACTAACCATCTCCATCAACCTGCTGGCTCTGCTTTTGCTAATACAGCTCAGTATACAGTTAGCCTTCATTGCCCACTTCTGCTTTGCCTAGATAGTGACAGATAACCTGTTTGTTGGCTATATCAAATTATTCATCCCTGGATATCTTTCTGCTGCCTAATATTGAAACTGCTGCCCTTCAACATTCATCATTTCCATTTAAGCAAACAATGAAGACACTAAAATTGTTCTAAACTCACTACAGTTCAGACAGCAACAGGCCTACTCTTCCTACAGACCATGCATGACCATGAAAAAAGGTCACCAACCACACTGTGTTTTTAATCCTATGGCATAGGCTAACTYATGTATGAAAGGCCAACAGATGGACGGAAAGAGACACCCTCCTCCCCCTTTAGCTGGTATCAGCTCCCATTGAATTCTCTCCTGTGCTCAGGCTATGCACACTGACCACTTAAGAGCAGACAAAACTACAAACCACCTTGACGAACTTTCTAACCAGTTCTATGCATCTGTGTTCCTCTCCCACTCATTCTGTAAGTTTTCTTCTAATTAATTCCATGCTAAGCACTGAAAAGCTGCAGGGTCCTCTCAGACACCCTTGTCCCTTTCTCTACAGGCCCTCCGGTTCCTCTGTGGTAACCCCGCTGGTAAAAAGCTGACATCTGTGCAGCAGCTCACAGCCTGCAATTTCAGGTATAGCATGTGTTGTACCTTGAACTACCATCTCMTTTCAGACCTCACCATTGAGACCAATTAAGCACAGAGCATACAAGAAGCCGACTGAGTGTCACGTGCTGACTATAACCACAAGGACTTAGAGGCCACAAATCTGTTATTACCAAGCTGTTCCTGATAGCAGCATGCTGCCTCCTAACAAAAAGAATAGATTAGGATCAATCAAGCCTCCCTCTGGCTTGTCAGTGGGACTTTGGCCCACACCTTCCACCCAAAATTTTCTTCTTCTCCTGCTTCTGAACACCTAGCCAGCTCCAAGCTAACAAGGTGTCTGCTGAGTCAAGCACGAGCTGAACCATATGTTCATAATTAGTTAACTTCTTGCTTTGTCGGTAGAGGCACCATCAATAAATCAGTGGCAGCCCGTACTGGCCTTAAGAGATCCAGTGAGCCACCCCTAGCCAGCACAGACTCCTCCCCTGCACACAGGCGACTGGCCATATTTCATTCCAGCTGCGGCATTGTGAGGTGAATTAACTTTATCCTCAATTTAAAAAGCCAGCATGAAATCAAAAGAGACTTGAGGAAAGGAATAAAAAGAAAGAAAGAAAGAAGAGGAAGGGGTGGGAGGAGAGGGAAAAATCCTAGCAGGTCAACTCAAAGAAAGTCTGGTGAATGATAGTTTACAGGGATGGCCCCACTTAACCCATTGCTGCAAGGCTAGCTCTTGGCAGCACATTAATTTCCAAGGCCATTCTGCTTCTTATTCTCCAGTGTTGTGGCCAAAGGTCTCTTGTTACACGCTGAGGGGGGGACCCAGTGATATAATTGTTTTTAAGTCAAACATATTGTTAAGCAATACTCTAGATAGTAATCAAAGAGGAAGTAGAGCCAACCACTCTAGGGTGAGACAGATCGGCTGGAAACGCCATCTCGAGGTGCGAATGCTACACAGAACGCTGTGCTCAATTTTGTACTTGAGCAAGTAGGGGCATGGCTTGCAAACAACCTGATTTCCAGCAGACTACACAGCAGTCACCTGTGCTCACTGCTTCAGTTTGAACGTCAAGGGATGCTTTCACATTGGATTCTTTTTTTTTTTAATCTTGAAATCAAACTTCGGAAGCATCTTTATTTCCCTATTCTCTCCAAAGAGGAAAAATACCTGCTGTCTGTTTGTTTTAATATGAGTGAAAAGAACAAGTTACAAGAGGCTCAGTTGCGAGCAAGACCTAGGCATGTTACACTCAGAACAGCTCTTGTGTTTTCAGTTTGTTGATACCAGATTGAGATCAGATCCTGCTCCTGATCTGGGAAAGCACACAGCAATAGTCAAACTGCCTAGCACTGGGAATTCAAGATACTAAGCCTGACTCCCGAAGGAGGGTGAAGAGTGCTGGACATTTCTAGATAGTGATTAAAAATACTCCAAAAGAGATAGGCAGGCCCCAAAATCTCTTGCAGGGGATGTGGAGAACGGAATTCAAGATATTATCTTACCAAGTACTGATGTTTCCTACATAAATTTAGCAGAACACTTCTACATTTTAAATTACCTGTCAAACCTATTCACTGAAATTTTCAGTTCAGTTCAAGAAGTGGGAAAATTATTTTTTTTTCCCATCACTGCTTTCCTTCATCATCCCACAGACTGCACGGCAGTCACCTGTGCTCACTCCTTCAGTCTGAACCTTTGATTCTTCCTCTTACATGATCTCCTCCACCACTAACATTCCTGATTTCAAGGCAAACAGAATAATAGTGTTCTCCAAAAGGTTGATTTTTAGAAGTCTGGTCATAATTAAAAAATCAGACTTCTACAAAACACAAGAAGATAAAGAGACATGTTGATTTTGTAAGGTTTTTTTTTTTTTTTTTTTTTTTGCTTCACTTTAGGATTAAGTAGTCTTGTCAGTCAGACTTCTTGTCAACGAGTTACAAACTATGAAACTATGACACAGCTTCTAAACCCTTCAGGCAAGGAAAAAAAAATGAAAACTTGATTATTACAACCAAACTCCCATGCTCAAGAAATTGCATTAAACTCCCATGCATATTTCAATGCAGATGTTGTGCTTTCCTGTCATGCAGGACTCTGTCTAGTTGTTCTTTATTMTTGCCCAGAGAAAAATGAAATTAATCTAGCCTGCAGAGTTTGGAAATCATGTGAAAATATGGATGCTGGTATCTCAACAATACCTAAATACTGATAAACTCATTTCAGGAACAGATGGCTCAGCACATTCATCATGCCAAGTCTGGAAGGTAGTTTAGGAGGTATATATGAGTTAAGATGGCCAAATGCCCATATTCATTAAAGAAAATTGTATTTTGGCACCATTAACACAAAGAACGTTAGAATAATCACTGATTGCAGACCCTAAGAAAACAATGTGTAAATGAAAACAGAGATTGTGATATAAGACCACAAGCATGTAACTCAATCACTCTCTTTATTTCCCAATGTCATTTACAAATGGAATGTTAGACGAGACCTTTTCTAGCAACTGCTAGTAACTTAGAAAGAAGATTCAAAGAAAYGCAGAAGCAGATTTGCATGAAGATTTTCCTGGACCTTAGTATATCCAATAACAAAAAGCAAAAATATATCAAAAAAGAATTATTCTACAGTTTATCTCAAGATTCAGAGATGCTGACTTAACTCTTTATGAAGACAATACTGATTTTGTATCAAAAAAGGGTGGTTTTTTTCATTTTGATACAAAAAGATAAAACCCAAGCTGACAGCAACATTGCTCAGGTAAGGGCAAATCAATCAATCAATCAATCAATCACATGATTTACATCTTTAGTTGAAATTAACCAATTCCTTTAAATTTAGAAAATACTAGTAAAAGAATATAAGCTGTTTGTGAAAAAGCTATGGACTTGGACTTACTAAGGGTAATGATCTGGTCAATATTTGCACTCTGGGAATAAATCAAAGGTAACTGCCTACGTTCCAGGCAGTTCTTAAAGAGAGAAAAATAAACTACCCTTTCTCCCAGCTTTTGTAATTGGGAGTATCAGAATTTTCTTACACARCCCAGTCCGAGATGGAGGGTGAGCAGAGCCTTTTGCCTCTATATTGCTCAGTACGCCCTTCAAAACTTAAATCCAGTTGTAAAAGCCTGAGCAAAGGCTCCTTGATTTACTTCCCTAAACAACATTCTTGCCTGCCTGTTTGGGACTACAGGGAGGAATGCTAGGAAGCCCTCTAGTGTCCAAACACTGCAGTCCTATAAAACACACTGACCTCCAGGAATGTATGAAAACAAAACACTTTCAGCAATAAGCTATCCCTCCAAACTTATATTATCAAACAACTTCTTTGAAAAAAATGTCTATAGTCAGTGTTTTTCTTGGAAATCACAGTACCAGTATCTAATTCTTATAGAGGGTTTGTCATCAGACAGAAGATCTAAAATACTGTTTTCCTCACCTTGCATTTGGGGGAAACTAGTATATGAAGAGAKAAAGCAAACTACTGACTGAAGGCCAGCAGCAGATGCAAAAATTACTGTATCGGTACCTTTCAGCTTCCCAGTGAAGTATTTTGTTTCCTGCAGCCACACCTCCTTTGCCTTCTTCATTTTCTGTTTAAAGGATGCTTCTTCTAAACACACAACTTTGAACAGGAAAAGATGCATCAGCTATGCATGTCCACATTCTTTTTTCTTTTTCTTTTTTTTTTTCATAGATTAGTATTTCTGGGGCCGTGAAGATTACAGATCAGTCTTATCTCTATCACTGAATACAAACTCACTTGAAATTTGACGAAGCACAAAACAACATCCAAAAYTTCTAAAACCTCAGGAATCTAGGTTATTATCCAAATTTTACAGCTCAGTTCCATCTTGCTTTGACACAGGCAGAGGGATACACACATAAGATAAACTGAATGTCCAGGACACACGAGCAGAGCACTGAGAAAAACATCTAAAGCTTTGGAAATGCACAGCATTGTTAAAGGTTGGAAGGAGCAAATCAGTGATGGGCTGCAAAAGTTTTCTCCTGTTTTCTCAAGGAACTAAATACCACAAACACAAACGAGTCTCTAGGTAGGACAGAGGGCAATGAAACTTCACGGAGGCAGCTAGATACAAGGATTCATTTTCCAAAGGCTATGATTCAGAGAAGCAGCTGTGCTTTCCAGACAAGCTCTATGAAGACTCTTAGTGCAAGGTATAGTACCCTCAGACCAAAAAAATCTCCCTGAATAAGGAAGAAGCAAAAGACTTGGAAGTTGATATGCCAGGAAAAAAGCATGACACTGAAGAATAACACACACAGAGCTCACAGATTCATGGAGAAAGGCTGACACTTCCACTGACAGCATGTGYTACAACTTCTGGGGGGCTCAAAGCACTGTCTTTGGAACCGGACTGTGAACGAGTTTGCTCATGCTTTAAGGTTCTGCACAAAAAGAAAGACAATTTATATCATCATCTTGATGGATGTCTGTTACAAACCTAAGCTCTGGGCCAATAAATAATATTAACATCCTAGAGTAAATTAGTTCATTTCACGTGAACCTGCTGCGTTTCAAACAMTAGGACATTTCCATCTCTAAGAGAGAATTCAGTGGATGTTAACCTGAGGCAATGTGGGTCCCAAGATTCTTATCAGAAGGCTTCAGAGTTCAGTGCTGCGACAGATTACAGAGCAGTCATTAGGCATTTGATGAATGGCAAGAAGCCTTATTYCTGTCTAGAAAGAACAAGAAAATGAAACAGAAGCCACTGGAGCCCCTGGGTAACTCTCCAGCGCTGCCATTTAAGTTTCTCTTCTTTCAAATCACATCAGGAGAGTAGGACACAAGAACTTGGAGACAAGAGAAAAAGACTCTTCGATGAAGCCTGTCCTATTACATTTGATTAACTTTGCTTTCTTTTCACACTGTCCTGTTACAGTTTGCACTGGAATTGCACAAGTGCAAAATTACAGTAAGGCGTGGAGGAATCCTGCTCCCTCATCCACGGGCAGTTAAAATCCAAAGAGTTCTCCTGCTTCTTATTTAYTCTGAGGCCTTTTTATATCCCTTTGGCATAGTCAAGGGCTGCCAAATGGATGCAAAAGCCTTCCTCCCACCTTCACCTCCAGGATGGTGTAAAATATAACCGGCCAAATAATCCTGAAWGCAGTAATTCTCCAGTGCACATCATAGCTGAGAAGGAATTTATACTGTTATTGAAGTGTGTAAACTTCTGCTCTAAAATGAAATTTCAGTAAAAAATCAGAGGAGAAAACAGCTCTGATGTGTTTCGAATGGAATCCTACTTTTTTTAAAAAAAGGCTTTGAGATTTAGAAGACATTTACTCTTTTAATCCATTATATCAAAATCATTGACAAAATCACAATGAAACATTTTGTTCCTTCCTAAAAACAAAAGCCAAAGAAGAAAAAAAAATCTTTCACAGAGAATTAAAAAGCATTCAAGTTTCATTCCAGCAAGCTGGGCATCAGGACCTCAACATTCCTTGAGAGAAGAGATTATTGTCTCCAGCCAGCTTGGTGTAAGCCTGTAAAATCCTCTGCCAATCTTTTAGATGAATTACCATCCAACTAATTCCTTTTCATCACCCGTTCATCGAACACTACCTGCATGGACTAGGAGCTGAAGAGTTTATGTACACGGACAAAGCTGTTTTACCAGAATACCTCCCCAGTGACTTACTATTTTAACTCAGTCTTTGAAGGGTATGTACAAAAGCACTGACATCTTTCTCAGCTCATGACAACAACATCCTTCACTTTCTGACCCCTGACAAATTTTCATGTATCCTGGGATCTTCTATTCATTATTGATTAAGGAAGGCGACGTTATGCAGCTCAGCAATGGAGAGATGCCCTCACATATATTTACTCAGATCAGAGATCTCTGCCAAACCTCCCAACTACCAGCCAAGAATGGAAAGTACTCAGCTCCTACACCGAAGGAGAGTTGGAAGAGAGCCAGACTGCCAACTCCTGAGCACTAGCCAAGAGGAAAAGCAGTATTAAATAGGTGAAGCCCAGAACATAGGTACTGGCAACACTGTGCGCTTTAGATGAGCTCAGAGACCAGAATATGAAAAGAGAAGATGCAGGCATCAGTGGCTGATTAGATATAAGGCTCCACCAAACTCTGCTTCTGGAGAGAGTAGTGCTTTTGCTTCACACTTTCTGCTTGTGGAAAGTCATCCCACTACWGGCGAAACCCATGAGCCAAGCTCTTCTGGCAGATCTCCCCGCAGAATAGTTTGACTTCAATAGAAAACACCATGGAGAAAAACATGGCTTTTCWGCACACATTCTTTCCTTCATAGACTCAGCAATTTCACACAAATCACGATGGCCAAGCCTCATAACACAGTCCAGAGCAAGAGAAATTATTTTTTATCATGTATCATTTAAGCATGGGGCTACCTTAGTGCAGCTGCTTACACTGAAGACTTCCTTTGATGGAAAGGTTTGTTTTTCAGCTGCAGCACAGCAAATCAGTATGGTGGTAACCTCTGGACAGAAAAATGTAAACACGAGTAATGTGCCTCTGATGCCAGATCAAAAACAGGCTTCAGTTCCAAAACTGAATCAAGGTTTGTGTTAAAAAATCCCATCCAGTATTCCTCAAAGTTTAAACCAGAATCTAGAATAATATTTTGAACCGTCAAAGGAATGAGAAGCAGTACCAGTCTCACAAGATAAAGCACTGGAGGGACAGCACTGAAACTTATAAACTCTCTGCCTAGCTAAAGTAGAAGGAGGACAAGATGACCGAGAAGCTCCTTCTAGTCCTAGGCCATTTTAAGTTGTTACTCATGGCTTAGTTTACTTAACTTCTTTCTCTGTCTCCTGTATAATACCACCTACTTCATATGAGAGAACCGAGATTTGAAGACAGCTAAGCAGTGCTCAGGTCTACTACCAACTAGCTGTTAACACAGCAGGGCTTTTAACAGATGGATGAACAGTTCTGCACAAAGCACATGGCAGGCATCCATATCAATCATATTATTAAACGTATTTCATCTGCATAGATATTTTCATACATAAAAAGGACACTATCACRTATAAAAACTTCAATTTTTTTCAGATAAATCTGAAGCATCACTGCAAATCTAGAGAACTCTATTTTTATAAGAACTTGATGTTCACCTCAGAATTCATCGTGCCTAATAAACAATCTCTCTCCAAAATCTTATCTTAATGCCTGAATAGGGAGATAACAAGTTCCTTGTGTTGTTACTATTCAGAGGAAAAACGTGAAGGACAATTGCAAACATGGGAGAATAAAACATTCTAGCACCTTCACCACTCTGAAGTATTTTCTAAAAATCCAAAGAGTTTCAAAGCTTATCAAGATTAACTGACAATGATAGAAATTCAGTTGGCTTTTCATTATCTTCTGTATGTGTACACATTACCATGCAGACAAATCCATCAAAGAATATCCACCACAGCAATTACATTTCTGTATCATTATAATCCATTATCCTTTTCCATGTTGCTGCTAAAACATATTTCCTTAGAAAAACCAATCCTTTTCTGGTCACAGCAAATTAAGCACTATTAATACTAAATTCACTTTTGAGGATCAAGTCAGGAATCGACTTTATCCAGTGTACACYAAAAAACATAGAATCACAATCACACTACATCTAAATTCACTGTATAGCTTTATTTCAAACCAGAAGAATGTGCTGAAGCCACTGTAAGAACCACATCTGAGATAGATGTGATTCTATCCATCAACTCATGGTTTAAGCTCTGAGAAACTGCGGGTAAACTCAGAAGGMTTCTTTAAATTTGTTAAGTCTTGAAATCACCTTTTTTTGTTTGCTTCCAAATATTAATCAAACTCCCTAATACAAGACTTAATCAAAGCAGAAGAGCTACAGCCCAGTGGCTCTATTTGATTAATTCCATTATAGAGTAAATGAGGTCAACAGGTGTATTCACTGACAGCTGACAGCAATTTCAAATTGGTCACTGGTATGAGAAAGGAATAGAAAGGTAAGTATTACCCTAAAATGTACTACGAAGAGGTAAAAGACATGCCAGAGCTTTTTTCTAAAGCATCAACATACCACCCAACCAACTGGGTAATTTAGGTCATCCATTTGAAAAACAAGTTAATGTCAGCTGGAATATTCTCCAAGATGGTCCCCATAGTGTTTATGTTATAGGATGATTCTAAATGAACCTGCTTTGTTTGACCTAAAAAACAACAGAACAGACAAGATGTGGCAGCGTTCTGCAGACATCAAGGATAAACGCTACAGAGGGAGAACTGTCTAAATTAGAGCAAAATGTTGGCAAAAGGACAAAAGGGATTATACCCACTCTGAATGCATTCAGAGTGGAAACTAAAAAGTGTCTAKCCATCAGAACTCAAAGGGTATGAAGTAGCCTCACAGTGGGAATATCCTAAGGAAAATAACATAGTTAGTTTTAACAGGGAAATTGGAAAGTTGAAGAAAGTTACAACAGTAGTCAATAGATTTGGGAAGTGCCTTTTAGTCCTGCGTTCCATGAGGAAGATTGATCAGAGAACAAGAACTTATATCTGCAGAAATTTGCATTCAAAAATATTCTTACATATCAGTTTGATCAGGCTTAATCACACCTTTACCTCACATACATCAGCAGAGATGCATGCAAATGAGACATATCTGTGTGTACCTGATTATAGGGCTAGTACGTGGAGATATTAAGTGAGCCTTTATTTCATTTCTGATCTACTAGCCATCTTCAAGAGGGATGAGGAGCAATATAGCAGCAATATGACAGAGTAAGTGAGGAGGATTTGGAGTAGGGAAAGACACCTTGAACAGATGTTAGAATGAAAAATAATATGCATACACTGAGGTAAATCTGGTATAAAATTAACTCAAACCATTTGTAAATATTTTTAACACTATTTCACATTCAATAGCTGTGTCCTTAAAATTTATTGTTCTTTTTCTTCTGTGTAGAATCTCAATTGGAAAGCAGTTCACAATAGTCCAAACACAACATTTTGGCCATTTCTATATAAAAGTAAACTAAACTAGAAAAATCCAAGCAGAATTAGCCCCATCACTGTCATTTAAACGAGAAAAAAAACCACAGAGTTTACAGAAGAAAATAGTAGCATTAACACAGYCATAAACACCAAGAATGCATGTGAGTTACACACGTGAATATATGCTAGCACGTTCTTAAACTTTTAGGGAAGAACAGCTACAAAACTGGGAGAGAAATCCTATCTCCACCAAATCCAACAGCAACATTGTCATCTTCAGAAAAATATTTCATCCCTGAACTTGACCTCCAATCAAACAATCARTGAAGTGGAACACTAACTTCAACAAGCACGAGCTCCGAGAGTGGCCTCCTCAGATCAGCAGCAAAAAGATTAATTACCAAATGATTGCTATCTCTTGTCATTTTACCCTATATATGGATGTGGTACTGCTACGRTTCAAACCTCTTCTATCATGTGGCATCCATGCCCCATTTTGCAAAATTAGCTCTCTCTCTTACACCAACAGTGTTTGCCTTTCCTTGACAAAGTCACCCAAAAGCTGTTATCTCTTAAAATCTATGAGGCTCCTGAGCGCTGATCTCAGGGCCTTTTACTCCAAGCATGGAAACCATGGTATGTGGAGTCAAAATTAAGCAGTCAAGCTCAGCAAGTAAAGCACTGCCAGCGCCAAAGCAGCACGCTGCCTTCCATAGAGCTGGTGTACCAGTGGGGTGACTGCAGGCTATCTTCATACCTGCTTTTCACACAAACAGCATGTCCCTCCTCCTGCCACTTCTCAGGAGGCAGAGTATGCCTAAGCACACAGAGCTTTGCCAAGAGGAAGTAGATTTTTGAGCAAGGCGCGTTGTGCCAGGTGAAGGGCCCTGCCTAGGAGCAGTCGGGAGCAAGCAGCACCTCACCACACACCTGCCTCCATGAAGCAGGAAGAAAACACTTTCTGCCACTTTCAGCTCTGGCCTGACSTTCCCTTTAGACACCCAGATTTCCTCTCTCTGAGGCTGCTCTCTGTCCCCATACAGACAAGCTGCAGAGACCAAGGGCAATGCCAGGGGGCAGCTCGAACAGCCTGGCTCCCCCACTGGGGGGTTCCTCCACGCCTGCCTCCACCCTACAGGGGCCGGCAAGGCTCTTCCCCCAGGGGGCAAAAGAGGGAGCACGAGGCCAGGGGAAGGAGCTGCGCCCCAGGCAGGCAGACAGGCAGAGCAGCCTGGGCCTGGCAACCGGGCGGGCAGCGCGGGCAGCCCCGGCAGCCCCACCACCCGCCATCTCCCCCCAGGCGGGCGTGGGCGCGGGGTGATGACGTCGCTCCCCCCGTTCCCGCTCCCCCAATGGCCGCGGCTGGCGCTCCCGCCCTCCCCGCGGGGCAGCCCCAACATGGCGGCCGTCTCGGGCAGCGCCGGGCCGGGGCCGCAGCGTCCGGAGGCGCCGCTGAGCGCGGGCGGCCCCCGCGGGGCTCCCACGCCTTGCCGGGGGCTGTCCCGRGCCCTGCCGCCCCCGGGGCTGGGCCCTTCCCCGGCAGCGGTGCTCYGGACCTGCCCGGCTGCGGCGCCGGGGTCCGCCTGCCCCGGGCCGAGGGAGCCCTCCCGAGGGCGGAGAGGGCCGGGAAAAGGGGGATAACCGTGAGCAAGGAGGGCGGCCCCGGGGCCCGGGCGGTTTCGTGGAGCTTGTGTTTCCCGTTGGCCAACAGATACCACTTCCCCCAGGCATGCAAAAGAGGGGTGGGCACCCAAACGGTGTGGGTTGTTGCTGCAGTTATTCAATGCAGCGTGAGAGCTGGGGTTTAGGAAAGCTGCTTCAGCCAGCTCACCGAAAGCTGGGTTTGGCGGGGACACGCAGCACAAGCCGTGTATAAAGTATCTCCCTTGGGGGAAACAAAACAAAACAAAAAAACAGAAGGCAGGAGAAGGTATTGATTTAATTTGGCATGGCTATGAGTTTACCTTGGGCAGTGACCTAGGAAAACATGCCAGTAAGAAAAGAATGGAAGGCAAATGGCCCTCTTGATTTTTATTGTCCCTGAGCATTGGTAATGGGTAAAAGCACTGAGCATCCTCCAGGGGGGGRAAAATGAAAGACCGTCCCATATGCCAGCCTGGCCTGCCCTCGGCCCAGCCTTACCCTTGGCTGGCTGCAGCTTGCGTGCGCAGGCAGATCAGGTTACTTCTCTTAACAGACCTTGCCGTGGCAGGAGGCAGCATCCTGACTGAGCAACTGCTCTGCTATTAGCTGTATTCGCACCATTCCTTACGCTCTGCGAAGAGAGCCCAGCAGTGAAGAGGGTTTTTTTTTTKKTTTGTTTTGATTTTTTTCCTGGAAAAATCTTAAGCCTACCTATGGACTTTAATTACTGTGGAAAACTAATTTGAGTTAGAATTGCCTGTATATACAGCCAATCTTTCTGTCTTTCACACGCATACTTACGGCTTTTGATATATTGCCCTGTGTGGTGGTAAAACTTACTCCATTCACATCTCATTTATATCATAAGATCTTCTCCTGGAAAATTGGGGTTTGATAATAAACTAATTCCCAGTAAAATAAGCCATTTGCTGAAAGTTGTCATTTGCAGACTGCACTGTTCTGAAATCTACACTTCCTTCCGCAGAACTGCCCTGAATCACATTTGCTTCAACACACCCTTGGAAAGGAGTGGAAAACCCACTCTCTGAGCCAGGCATGTTGGACGAACTTGCTTCTTCCTGCTGGATTTTACAACTGCAAACAAGGCTTTAAAACAAAACAAAACAAAACTCACCAGCAGCACCAACAGCCTTGCTCTGAACATGTGGGATGCTTCCCTGGATCCCTGCTCATTTCCTGGAGCGAAATTCAGACATACCAGCTCAGTGCTGTCGTGAAGTGTGTGGAGGCTTTTTTTTCCTCTCTCCTTCTTTTCTTTTCCCTCCTTCCTTGTGTTGATTTGTGGGGCCAGAATGACTTTGATTTCAGCAAGTTTGCTGTTTATTCACGTCACAAGTTTGACAGCTTTACACCAAATCAGATTGCTGGGTTTCAGGAGAGCTCTGAGGCGTCACTGGGAGCTCCTTTAGATTAAACTCGCCTCCTCGGTCTCCCCCCTCTCCCCCTCCTTCAGAGCCATTTAAACCTCGCTGGGGCTTTAACAGAAACGTGCTCCTAAGACCTGCATTTCATTCTGCCACTAACATGGTAAGTGCTATTTGCATTTCTCTCGACCTGAAGGCAGAAAAGGAGAAGGTGGTCTCTTCGCCCTGGGGGTGTATGCAGAAGGTTCTGTGCCCTCTTTGAGATGGGGAAGGAAGAGGGCTCCTCTCCACCTGCAAAAGCAGGCTGTGCTGCTCTGCCTTCCCATGGATGAGCAGATTCCCTTCTCTAGGCTCCAGGCTGTGCCGTTGCCTTGCAGAGATTCAGGACTGCTGCAGATTGTGCTTATTTGGAGGAGGGAAAGGGATGACTCCTGAGACAACCCCAGCCTTTGCTACTTTTCAAGCTGGGACTCCTGCAAAACTGCAGAGGCAGGAGGGGCAGCAAACAGCCTGGACGTGGCTGCTGACTTTGTGCAAGCCCTCAGCATGGGACGAATGGACTGGCCAAGGACAGCCTGGGGTCCTCCCTTCAGCCTAAACAGACTAAGAACCATAGTGTTTCCTCAGGGACTCCAGGAAACAGCCACCTTCGTGGCATCCCTCTGCTGGGAGCCCCCCTGCCGCGTGCACCGGCTGCAGTGGGAAGTCCCTGCCCGGTGCTCAGAGGCGGCGGCAGGGGGGGAGCAGCGCGGCGCGGCGCGGCGCGGGGAGGCGGCCAGGTCCCGGGCGGGCGCCGGT
>NW_028187155.1:2721159-2733786 GCF_003343005.1 Rhea americana | reverse complement strand
AGTCTGCTCTCGGTGCTTGCCAACCCCCAGGCTCTGCGCTTCGCCCAAGCCTGCCGTGCCCCCCGGGGCTTGGTGCTCAGAACGCGGCGTGGCAGGGAGACCAGCTGTCCTCCCAGCTCTACAGAAACAAGCAGGTAACGGGCTGGGCCCCGCGCAGCCTCGCGTTCCTCCCCGCCGTGTACTGCCACCGCGGTTCAGGCATCGCTCACTCACGGGCGACCTCAAACACGTTTCTCTCTGCCACTCAGGTTTGGGAAAACAGCAGTAACCTGCTTTGTTTGGATGGTCTTTGTCCCTTATTTGAGATGTTTCAGTCCCCTGTGCTGTATCATGAAGCTAGAATGACTGTTGTGGAGCTTCCTATCTATGTCTTCCCTCTGGCTACAATGTATTATGCCAGGTGCCTCAGCACTAGAGAAGAACAGGGGCATCAATGAGCTATCCCTCAGGCTCTGATGTTGCAAAGCGCCATGCTGTTAACCAAAAACACGTTGTGTATTGTCCTCTTGAATCTACTGAGACTATCTACAGGCGAAAAGTTACTCACATGGAGGATCAACTGTCTGGGCCAATAATTATTTCCTTTATTTTCTTTCTTATTTCCTTTTTTCTTTTCTTTTCTTTTCTTTTTTTTGGGGGGGGGGGAGAGGGGAGAGTAAATCTTACCAAGCAGTAGGAGAACCACTGAACAATCCTAGATGGAGGAAGCCATTAGAGATCACCTTGACCAAACATTTGCAGTAATATTTGGACACAGTGAAGTCAATGGAAACTTACTTACTAACTTCAAGTTCTATGGAACTAGACCCCAGTTCCAGATATCAGTTGGCCTCTTTCTTTGTCTCAACTTTTCAGATCAGTGTTTTTCAGCCTGTGGTCAGTGGATGCCTGGGGTCCTTGGCAGAAGGTCTTTTGTCCTCCTAAACGATTCTCCAAAGCTGTGATCAGGAGGAAAAAGCCTCTGTGCTAATACATGGGTATTTGAGATTTCCCATGAAAAACTGTTAGCAGTCTGCAAATCAAAAACCACTGGGACCACAGCTTATCTCCACTCCTCAATCCAGGACTGAAGGGGTCTCTGAGTGCCAATGGAATGTAAAGAATGACAGTAGGACCTTCTTCTGCACATAAATTGTTAGTTTGCAGCTTCTTTCCTCTCCTTTTGCCCACCAGCCAACTATACATTGGAAAGAGGGATGCAAAGAGAAGCTTACTGCTACCCAGAAAGAGATCTGGCAGCTACTATCATGCCCATGACAGTTTCTGCCTGTTTACAGGGCTACCTGTARTTGTGTTCTGTTATTTTGTGGTTACAGGTTTTTTCAGAGTAACCTTCTCAAACACTCACTAAAGAAAAAAGAAAGTCAAAAGTGAAAACTGAGCAGTCATGCCACTTAGATTTAGAGAGACAAGAGGCTTGAGGAGGGTGGGTTGAATTCACAAAGCAAACACCCAGATCATCAAATCTAAGCAAGGCTGTACCATAGGGCAGTTGCTATTAAGTTACAGAGTCAACATCTATTCATCGATGTATCTATTCCACAGCTTCAAGATACTTTGCTTCAGAAGGAAGAGGAACTTGCTAGGTTACACGAAGAAAATAACAACCTCCGCCAATACCTGAATTCTGCCCTGATTAAGTGTTTAGAAGAAAAAGCCAAGGTATTGTGTTCAAACCTGTTGTATGGACATATGCACAGGAAACAGCTTGAGTAGGTACATGCCATTAAAATGTATGGAAAAGTCAAGAGTGTAGAAACTTGCAGTATGAGAGCTTTTCTAACTTCACAGAGCTGCCAAATTGCTGATGGTTTCCCTTAGGARTGACATCCTATTGGGTTTTAATTGTGGATGTAGTATAGGCCAAATACCATCACACATGGCTAAGTTTGATTTAGAAGTAGAGCAAGGTAAAATTATTTGATCCAAGTTGTGTTTTTTTTTTTCCTCTCCTTTCAGTGAAAAGGTCAAATTTTGATTTACCAAAATGTTTCTTGAATTTGTCTGTTTTGTCAATTATGCCTTTTGAGAATAGATTTTTTTTTCCATTTTTTATGTTTTGGGTGTTTTCTTTTTTATATRTATTTTTGTAACACCTTCTGAGGATACATTTTGATTCATTTGTATTAGAACACTGATCTTTACATTTTTTATTAATTAAAAAGTATTATATATCACTTTAAAAAGTGAAATCTGAAATGAAACACTTTAAGTTGGATGAAACACTTAAACTAAATGATATCTTGATTCTCTTTCTTYTTGTCAACTTAAACAATTTTTTTCTACTCTAGACTTACCAGTGAAAACAAACTGTTAATTATCTGCTTACCTCTGTGAATGGGCATGAAGTAAAAATACTTACAAAAAAAAAACAGTGGACTTCCCTTTTCCATCCTATTTCCTTTTGACAATGTGGCACATCTTCTCCCATACAAAGATCTGGCTTCTAGCAGTAGAAGAGGGTCTCCTTCATTGAGCACAGCAGGGTGATGTGACCACCCCTCCATATGAGGTGGAAGAGAGTCCAGTGTGGAACACTTCATGGGAGGTGGCTGAGCACTGATCCATGATGTCCATGGGGAGTTTCCTTGTTACTGTTGCCTTTTGTTACCCACCTCTGGATGTTTGATTGGCCCTGGTCCTGGGGTAAGGGCAGCTGTGGTGGTTTCATGAGCGCAAAGCCCCACAAGCTGCAGCTCAGAGAGTTCCCTAGCTGGGATCTCACTTGCCCTGGCGTGACTCACCTTCCCTTCTTCTCTGTTTGTACGACTGTCACATTCCCCCTCAACCTCACTCACTAACCTGCCAAAYGCTACTGGCAGCATCAGTGCAGAGGAGTCCTGTACAACAAGGTAGGATCTCTCATTTCATGCCTTACCAAGTGAGAATGCAATCAAAGCAAAGGTTTTATTGGCACTGTCAAGTTCTTCTCTCTCAGGGACTAGGTCGTTGTAGAGGCTGTAAAGACAAAATGATTAGTGATATCTAAGTTTAAGGAGCAAAAAAGAGCACAGAGTAGAAGCAAAGTATCTTATAAGGACAGTACTAACTGTCTCACTCATCTAAAATCAAAGACTGTAAACATATTACTTCCTGTTAGAGAATCCGCTTTTAACCTGCTCTCTCCACTTCAATTTTTTGTATAGAAACTGTTGTCCTGTCATGGCCAGAAAAACTGTACTGTTCTCAAAAACACCAAAAGGAGATTAAAAGACGACCACTGCTTTGCTCCTCAGGAAACTCCTCATGCCTCCAAAGCTAGAAGGAATCTCTTTAATGAATTCACTGCCTGTGAAGAGCAAGCCAGTCCTACTGTGGACAGCTGGGTCTTGCAGACTTTAGGATTAAAAGATGTAAACACTATTGATGAATCCTTCTCAGCTAACTACAGTGCCTTGTCCTCAGACYTTGGAAAAGACACCTACTGCCCGAGCCCTGGTGAAGCAAGAGACTATGACCACAGTGAGGGTGTGGCAGTGGTGTATAGCTGCGGCCAGATGCCTCCAGCTAACAGCAGTGCCCATCCATGCAGGGAAGACTCTCCCTTCATTCCTCAGCTCTCTTCAGCACCRTGTGTCTCCTCACCAATGCCAAGCCTTTCTTCCCTCCCACCCTATGGGTTGCCTTATCTGACCAGTGACTTCTCACCTAACAAAACAGAGGTGGCCTTCACAACATCTCTGAGTCCTCACCGCAATGTGAGAACACACAGTTTCCACCAAGGACAAGCCTTCGTGTGCAGAGAGGATGATGGAGGATGGAGATTCACCTGGGTGCCCAAGCAGGCTGAATAAGGCACCTACCTCAAGGGCCACCTGTATGGAAAAGAGGACAGACAGTTCATCTTGTGCTTGAGACCAATTCAGGCAACAGAAAAGATTTTCCCTTCTAGACTCTGTTAAATGCTACTCTTACCCACCTGCTCCTCACTCCCTCCTAGATTTTCACAGGAGCAGCTGCAGATTGCACTTGGACATTTATCTGTCCCAAGCCAGATGTACAGATTAAATCTCTTTCTCTCGTGCCTATGATGAGAGACCTTTTATTTTTTTTTATTATTATTCTTTTTCTCTATCATCAGCTATTCCTTGCCAACTGGTAGGTTCCAAACTGGACTGCTTTCAGCACCAATAGTCACTTCCACATGAACCAAAYTGGAAGGGATTTGGGGAATATAATTTGGAAATATCACCTCTATCACAGATGTCCACAGATTACAGAGAAGGTGTAGGTCAGTGGCTGAGGATCAGCAGTTCCTAAGTAAGTCTCTCTTGGCTACATAAATTGCCTTGGATTAAGGCAACCAGTTTTTTGATGAGCTGCACCAGGCTGACCTACCTGCAGTCATGTGGAGCTATCATTTTTTTGACAATGCCTCAGAATAAACAGAATTTGCTTCTATTGCCTGGAGGTTACTTAGTTACAAGTAATTCAGCAAATTTAGAATATTTTCTTCTGCTGTGATTAAAACACTGATGTGTTTACTGTATTATGTTTTAAAAGCATTTTAACTGTCAGATAAATGGAATTTAAAATGTTTTAGCCCTGTTTCTCACCCACTGTAGCTACAGAACAGGAACAAGACCTGGAGATTCTGTAAGGGGGAATAATGTCACTGCCATCACCAGCCAAGGCCCTGGCCCAATATATTAATGAAAGGAATTTTCTCATGCGTGGATAATATGCACAGAGTGCACTTCTCTCTTCTGCAAAGGATTATTCCCTTCACCTGTAGCATACCATCAGTCTTAATGGATTTTCTTCCTTATTTACTTGCCTGATGTTGGAAACCTTTATAAACGGRAGCTACTCTTGGCTACACAAGCAGTTTCTGTGGCTTCAGTGGGGCTTTTTGCAACAAAAAGAGCTGCACATGTGAAACTAAAGGTTTGCCTTCCAGAGAACAACTTCCTGACCTCTTTGTCCTGATCTCTGGGATCTTACAGAGATTCATTGACCTATCAGCCTTGAYATGTGCTTCAGGTGTTACTGTTAACATAAACAGGTCAGAGCTGCTTCCCATTTTCCTCCCTCCATGCTTCCTATGTGAAATTTTTCTCCTAGTTTGGGGAAGCATCACTTAATGGTTGGAGTGGTTGACTGGGAATCACAGTCTTAAACACCAACACTTGCCTGGCCATACCCCTGGCAGGCAGTAGTGTCCTGAAGCTATCATCACTGTCTCAAGAATGCTTAAAAAAATCTCTGCTCCAGMAGAACTGTGGGTAACACTACTAATAATATGAAGTCAACTGACATGAAGTAAGCTCACCAGTAATGTTTTGTGTTACTTTTTCTTTCTACTTTACAGTAGTTTGATGCYTAAGTCATAGAAATAAAGGGAGTTAGTTAGTTAGTCTTTCTTTCAGAATGGTCCTAGTGACATTAAGGAACCACTCACATAAGCAAGTTGAAGGGAATCTTACATATGTTTATTTTTACTTATTTTTCTATAGRAAACTATTCTTTTGTTTTTAAATGATAAAAATACCCTCTAAATAGCCTCTAGTGCCTTAGAATTGCAATATTTGGGATTGTCTGTTAGGAGCCATGGTCATTTCCAGGATGACTTTATTTTAAATAAACAAGCAACTCCACATATCTGGGTAGTAACTTTAAAGTGATAGGACAGACTTTCAGAATAGGCAGTTTGGAAGCATTTGTTGCAGGCATTAGTGTTCTGAATTAAAAAAAAAAGTGAACATGGAACAAGTACAACAGTTTGTTGGGGCCACCTGAAGAAAACTTGTCAGACAAGATCAATGTATCTATAGCATTTTTCTGCTTTTAAATGAAAGCCAGAAAAAAAAAAAAAAAAAAAAAAAAAACACCACCACACCACACTGTCCTACAAACAACTCATTTCTTTTTCAAGTCATTTCTTCTCTGTTAACATTCTCTTGACCTACTATAAAACGTAGATTGAAGAAAATGCTCATTACTGAATTTTTATTGTAGCATATGGTAGTACAGAGTGCAGAAAATGCCCATCGTTAATATAAGTATGTAATGAGAGACCTTGATGTGTGTAATGATGTAGGATGTATTACTACTACACTGGAAATAGACAGCCTGACTGTGACAGTGAGAGAGGATTACATTGCTGCAGCTCTGTATGCCGCATCTTTAAAGGAGCTATAAAACATAAGCAAAGATGTCTATGCATTCCAATGCTATTGAATGCCATTGCTTATGATATTATGGAGTCAGCAGCAGTTACAAATATATTTTTAGTCCTGTCAACAAATATTAAATAATGTTTAGTTTTTTAAGAAGAGAAAGGAAATCATTCTCCCTCTTTGACACTTCCTTTTACGCCATTTTTAGGTCACTGCATGTGAGAACATCTTCTGTGAAGAGCTGGCACATAGCAGTCATATCTTTGGTACAACCTCGAAGTAGGGTATGAGGGAATCTAATATGCATCTGAACCTTTGCCACCCTTTCAAAAGGGATGATTGGCCTTATTTCTTAGCAAAAAAAAAACCACATTCTATAATGTAAGTCAATTGTTTAATGAATAATTCACYTAAACATAACCTCCTCTTCTTGTGGGTTCTTTAGTTTTACTCAACACAAGTGTTGAATTCTGTGGCAGAGACTTCTGTCCAAGCATGGCCTACTGGACCTCGTTGGGGCAGAGGTTCCCATGGTGCTGCTCCTGTTAGCTGACTGGTACCTCTGCCTTGCACATGCAAACTTAAAATTCTGGTTTAGACTGCTCGAGCAAAAGACCCTGCARTCTGCTCTGTGAGCAGTGCTACTGACTGTTGTAATGGAGAGAGCATGCTAGAGAGGAAACCAAAAAAGTTTCCAAAGCAAACATCTAGGGGATTTCTTTTCCTGATAGTAATTGTTTTTAATAAAAAGAAAATTAATTTTGTTTCCTTTGGAATGTTAGCATAATTTTAACAAATATTTCCTGAGTTACCATGAACAATAGTATATATAAAAAAACAAAACAAACCCTTCCTTTTCTTAACACCATTCCACAGCAAGCAAGTCAGCTCTAAGGCAAGGGCTGGGATACCTCTGCTTTTCTGTTTCTCTACAAAATAGTAATACTCCTACTGAATTCAGTGGTACCCTTCTCACTGAAGAGAAGTCCCAATGATCCTCTGGTTAAATATTGCTCCTGCTGTCACAAGAAAGCCAAAGCACTACAGTTCCTTGGTCTACAGAGACATGAGAGACTAGGTCTTGCCCACGCAGAGCCTAAAGTGGCTTCTGAGATGGATATTCAGTTCTGGTCTAGGCTTTTGCCTCTTGTGTGTCTTTTTTGTCTCTATTCCTAGTGCTGAAACAGAGGTAGGCCCCCTCTGCTACTCATGGAAAGTGTGATATAATGCCACAGAGACAATTAGAGATCAATAGAAATGAAAGGAAAAAGTGGAACTATAAACCAGGGTTTTACACAACTAGACAGGAGATAACAGAGATGAGGGAGGATTGCAGCTTTATGTTGATGGTCCTGTCCTTGTAACTTCAAAATCAAGTCAGGCAGCTGCAATAGAGGAGTAGGGGCCAAAGTTCTGGGTTCTACTGTTGCTTCTGGTAAGGCACTTCATCTCCGTACTCTGGCTTCCATTGGTTCCAACACTGTTTCAGTTCATAGCTATTTGAAGAGAAAATATGACTCTTCCTACTGCAAACTGTATGAGAAGTTCCCTCTTGCCAAGCAGGAGCATCAGGACCATATACCTCTGGGATGGAAAAGTATGGCTTGAAAGGCCCAGATGTACCGGGAGGTCCTTTGGGCAGTGGCAAGCTTTGTCTGTAAATATCCATCTTATATTAACATATTTGGTTTATTTTTTTATCTGAAGTTTGTTTGCTTGTTATATGAATGTAACATGTACATCTGCACATTCTAAAACAATACATGTTTTTAGAAATATGAGCTAATAGAAATGGAAGGTAATTTAACACTTAATATGTTGATGTTTATGATTTTTGTGCGTGATTGAAAAAGGTTATAATTATATGTAAGAGTCAATTTTACTATTTTCATTAAGTTATGTCTAATAAAACTTGAAATAACATCTAATTGCAGCAAAACTTTCTCCTCACAACTGCCTACTTAATTATCTATTAAACATTAAAGCTATTGCTCACACTGCGCAACACAATGCCTAGCACTTAAAGTCCTCTCCAGGGAATGGAAATTGCATACAAAACCAAGCACCCACTCAAGGAGGGATGTCTCAGCTGAACRCAGCTGGGCCAGCAATAGCAGTCATGGACACTTAATTCCCAGCTGTTCTGTAGCATACCTAGCTGTGCAATCAAGGGGGCAGCTGCTCTGGAGGATGCCCAGCAGTGCTGCTGCATATCCAGCTGTACAGCTAATGGCCTTGGTGGGCCAACRTCAGCCCAATTGTACCAAACTGGATGCAGCTGACCAGATGAGGTCACAGCTGTACCAGTACTTTCCCAGATGTGCAAGAGGCCCCAGACATCCTGCCATGCCCAAGAGTGCCAGTGGCTCCWGCTGTGCTGATGCTCGCTCACTGTCCTGCAGAGGCCCCAGCTATGCCAGAGCATCTGTCCTGTGCTTGAACCACCCATACCTTTTCCTGTGCAGTTGTGCAGTCCAGGCACTGTCACAGGCAGTGCAAATAAATCCCAGCTGTGCCAGTGCCTGTCCAGCTTTGTCAGAGGGACCTCAGTTGTGCCAGAGCACACCAGCTGCGCATCGGAGCCCCAGCTGTTCCGCCTCTGACCGGCTGGGCAGCGATGCCGCCCAGCTGTGCAGGAGCCCCGCGGCTCCTCGGCCCGCCCAGCTGTGCAGCCCCTCCCCAGCTGCGCGGCSAGCGCCGCCGCCCGCCGCCGCTCCGGCGCTGTCCAGGGTGCTGAAGCGCCGCTGGCCGCGGGAAGCCTGCYCTCCCCCCGCGGCTGCCGGCCCTGGTCACCCGTGACTGTCGCTGCTTCGAAATATGGACTCTTTCATCTGTTGAGGTAGCCTGTGCCTGATRATATGACTATGACTGAGAAACCAARGGGATAGATACAGTGTACAGAGCGGCATCTTTGTTAAACTTAATCGACACCGTTTACAGGGACACACAGTGCAAGGCTCCTCTGCGCAGGCTCTGAGCTACCTGGATAACATCCAGGCACATTCCTGAGTCACATTTCCAAGTATCCTACTACGGACCACTGTGAGTAGAGGAAGCATTTTTTGGAAAACTCCATTTATCAGTGTTACAGACTGCACTTTGAGATACAAAAGAATGCAGAGATATACTCTACTTGTCCCCAGCTAGGACAGTCAAACCAAAAAATCCCTGTGATCTTTGAAAAGCATCATCCCCTTTAATCTCTGAAGCATTTGTGTGTTTTATTTCGCATATGATACCACACATCATAAGTGAAGCTGAACTGAACCACAGCAATGTAATTGTTACCTGAGATATTTCATCATCATTGCTTCTTTTTTATGTTATAGGATTAACTAGACTACCCAGACAGGAATATAGGCTCCATTATATTGGGAATTGTATTCAAAGTCATAGTAGTTCTGACTTAATTCTCATCTCAGTTCCATTGAGGAGGAAATCAGATAGTCCCTCTACTTTACAAGCAGCTTTTTTTGTTACACCATTGTAAATGGGACCCCTCTCCCCCACAAAAAAATGTTCCACTGCACTTTTCCAACATTTACTCCAGATTTACATGCTAATTAACTGCTAAGACAATTTTCAGTAATCAAGGAAAAGAACATAAGAACTGCCTTTCCATAGATCCCCTATCCTWTGCCTCCTAGTCCTATTTGAATCTCAGCAATGCAAAATTACGTGACAATTACCTTTTCCAAGAAAAGGATATTTTCTGTGAAYAGAAGGTTTCCATGCAGATCTGTTTAGTTTTAAACAATGGTGATGTTTCTTCACTTAGAGATGCATTAAGTCCTGGGACACAAGTAACAGCATTGTCCTGGAAATGTACACTCCTGGCTAACCAAAGAAAAATTCCTAACCAGACAGACAATAGTATAGTCAAGATYGGCTCTACTTACAAGCTTCTTTACTGTAAAGAAGGTAGAATTTGCTCCAGCAGTTTGACTGATTTTTAACTGTTGCATCTGCTTTGAATTTCATTTTCCTCACTTGGATCTAGAATTAAGCAGAACAAGCAGAAACTAAATGATCTCTTCTTGCTCCAGGAAATAGAGATAATTTTGATTCCCTGCGAGTAGTGAAATACTTAATGGTACCTTTTTGCACGTAAAAGGAGAAGTCCTGATTTAATATCAGCAGACATTGTTTAAACCTACCAGCTTCCATTTCCTTCCAAGGAATATTAATCTGTGGGGTTTTTTTTTTTTTTTTTTTTTGTTTTACCTGTAATAAACACTGCTGTGCAAAACCTGTTTTGTTCCTCCACAACAATTCATTTCAGCAATAGTATTTTTCCTAAAATAAATGACTCTTTTGCAATCTGTAAAAATTACACAAACCCACTGAAATCAGCATGAGCTCGTACTAGCCCTGAGAACAACATGGAGCCGAAAGTTTTAAGTTTCTTCTTACTGAAGCACCTTTCATAGGTATGAAATATCATTACCTCAATGGGCCTGTGGCTATTTTAGAGGTGTATAAACATTTGCTGCCTATCTGTTAGCCATTCAATTACTAAGATCTTGATACTGTGTAAATATTTAACTACAATAGAGGATATAAATCAGAGAAAGTGATTCTGTTTCATTCCACTGGTGGCAGTAAATCACAGTCTATTTGGACTACTGAGCTACACCCTGGCTGAGCTGTGAACAGTGGTGGATATTATCTAAAATTCCTTATAAAGCTAATCCTATTTTAATTCAGACTTCATAGGGAGAAAGACTAGCGGCATACCACAAATCCAGAAGCCAAAGACACTTCTAGACACTTTTGCCAGATTGACTAGAAGGGAAAAGCTACTAATACTCAACTTTTGAAGTAGGTCTCCAGAAAATGTCACTAGAACACACACAAAAGGCACTGACAGCAGGTACAATTGAGTTTGAGCCTCTGGATACTAACGACAAAAATGCAATAGGGGAAAGCAGTGGCTAGTGACAGGCAAATTCTGTTTCATTCATTTTCTAGTATAAGCAGTCAAATGGACTTGATTAGAAGTAGCAGCACTGTGGAATGCAGAACTAGTATGCTCTTACGATCCAGGTTTTTGTGCTCTGCACTGTAATAGAGGTCCAGGAGTCTGTCAAATAAGCTGGCATCATGTCTGCTGATGCTGCTGCTCCTGAGCCTGTCACTGTGCTCCCTGTGACTTTGTGACGTATCATGTCTTGTTCCCTAAATAMGCTGCAAATTGTGTCCAAGGACATGACTTTTTCTGTGAGAAAAACTGCAAATGCCTGGGCACATGCCTAGCTTTAACAGCAACCACCAGGGACTGAACCACTGTCACACTGCTCCAGGGAACTGCCCCCACACTGCCCTTTCTGTGGCTCTGTGATGCACAAGTCTTTGGGCCAGCCTTAGGGCCAGGATAACTAGTCACTCTTGTCTGTTTCTAAACAATATCAAGTACTGCCTGATGTTCTCCATCTCAGGAGTTGCTTTTTCTTACCTCCTTGTTGCTATCTGTACCATYCTGTCTCCAAAACTCATTGGAAATCTCAGCAATGAAATTCACCCCAGTAGTTTATAGAGATCTGCTGTAGCCTTGAAAGGGTTACCGAGGGGCCTGTGGACTATCTGGCTTCAGAAAATAGAGCAAAAGTGGGATGTTCATGTTTGAAGCACATTATTGCCCTGCTGTGCCTCATCCAGAGCCTTTGATTATCCTTCACTTTGCTCCGGGATAGGCAGTTTAGCAGAGTGGAAGTGAGGCCTTCACATGGGAAAAAAAGGGGGTGGGGGGAGAGAGAGAGAGAAATTTCTACTCTTTTTTGATTTGGGGTTATCCTATTTAGCTATGTTATCTCACCAGTGCCACCTGGTGGTCCCCAGCTCTAAGAGGCAGCTCACAGTGGGAGGAAGAGGAGGGTGCAGCCAGAGGGCCCTGAAATCAGGACAGCTGAAATCCTCTGCAAGTATGATTGCAGAGAGGATGTACAGACAGGCAGGCATAGACGTCCTGCTTTGCTCACTTTTCCAGCTAGCATGGTCTCACCTGAAGCTGCTAACTGTGGAAGTTAATCTGCYTTTGCAAGGGCTGATTTCTTTCTCTCCATTTGCTTGCCCTCCTTTTCCACTTGGCCCACACGCAGGTACAAGTTTAGCAAGTGTCTGCAAGCCCCAGTGCATACAAACAAGCCTCGCGTAGCATTATATTTTGAGTTTATCTACCCCTCTTGTGGCCTCCCCTGGCTGAAATCAAAGAAACACTGAAACATCCAAATAAATCAGCATATTGGATTTTCTCATCTTTAAAATGTTGTCCTCCATGCAAAAAAAAAAGACAATTTTCTGCAGAACCAGGCTTGCAGGATGGTTGTATTGAAGCTATTTTTTTGCCCTGCCTTCTTGAAAGGCATGTCTCCAGACTCTCAAATCCAGCACCCCACTCCGAGCGCACAAGACAGTCATATGACTGAGTGCAGAGAGTGTTCCAGCATGTATCCACTCCACAAACACTCCCACTATGGTCATCCTAATATGCTGCATCAAATTAATTGTG
>NW_028187155.1:2628028-2721104 GCF_003343005.1 Rhea americana | reverse complement strand
CACAAAGATGTTTGTGTGTTAGTCCTCAAGGACAGAGCTGAATATCCTTAGGGTTGAACATGCAAGTCAACAGTCAGAGCCCTGGGCTGATAGTGGTGTCTGAACCCTCTTCTATGGCTTGAGCAGAGGGAAGAGGTGCAGAGCAAGGCTTGGTTTAGCTGTGATGCAAGTGGGGGTTTCTGAGGTCACTCATCTGTTCCTTAGCACATGTTGCAGGTGATATCAAAGAAGCAACCCCAAACTCCCAGAAAGCATGCTCTACAACACTGCACAGCCCTGTGCCCTGCATCCCAACAGTTAAAACCTTCAGATACTTCTGTCACTGAAAAAAGCTCAGACTTCTGTGTCTCTAACTGCAATGTACCACCCTGCTGCCCTGTTCTACAGGAACATCCATGCACACAGAACAACAATGAGGAGATGCACACTGCACCCAAGAGAAAAAGGAGGAAGAGAAAAGTGGATTATACAGTGATAGAAAACAACATTTACCTTGGCTGCAATAAGTGATTTGACGAGGTCAAACCTTCTCATTGAAAGMAAAAAAGTAGGAGAGGAATATCAGCTCAGAAGGAATTGGTACTTTGCTTGGGACCAGCTCAGAAACATCATTTTATAGTAGTAATTTTTCAAAGTAYAGAAAGGAAATCAAGAATAACCTTGTTTGGACTGTTATCTGTGTTCAGTTCAGGAGAGATGTGTGAAAAGGAAGGCACCAGTAGAAGCTGCAGGAAAGGGGAGCAATTTGTGTGTATTCATTTCTTACWGATTAAATTTTTCAGCCCACTTTGGAATTTGCTGTTCAGTTCAGTATGGCTGCACTCCACAGTTTGTGGCACATTGTGCTGTTTTGCTCTGCCAGCTGTGTTGTGCCTGCCAACATTTGTCAAGAAATAACAGGAGGTCACACATGGTGTCAAGAAAAAAAAAAAGAAAAGAAAAAGGCCCTTGGCACAGTACATAGAATAAAACATTGTATTAATGGCAATGAATTCAGACCAACTGATGGTGGAATTAATGAAATCCATGGCTGGCACTCTTTACATCCCCATGGAGGCTACAATAGACAAAGTAAATGCACTGGCCACTAGCCCATAAGATCGGCAAACCCTGTTTGTCCAAGGCAGCTGGAAGCCCATTGCCTTCCCTGGCAGACCCTGAAGTGGAGAAGAGAATTACAGTGCTTACCCAAGATCACTCCTCTCTGATTCTAAGGCAACAGGAAACCTCAAGACAGGGAAGCAAACAGTAACATTAAGTGGCATGGAGGAGAAACGGAAAAGAACGATGAGGAGCATTTACTTATTTTTCTTTGTCTTTCCCAGCTTCTTATGTTCCTCTTCTGAGAAAGATTTGGAGAGAGCAACATCATCTTTCTCTTACCTTAAGTTCTTTTTTGCCCTGAAGCTAAGTCTTGTCACCTGAGCAACAGTATCTGCTCAGTCTTCTTTCTTCTCCTTAGTAGTTTCCAGTCCTTCTTGTTTTCCCCCAGGAGAGAGTTTCCTGTATTTTTCTTTAATTTCCACCATTTGAGTTAAGCACAGACAAATATAAGAATATATTTTTTTCCCAGATAAGGAAAACATTCCTTATATCCTTATGCCCAACAAGGGCAGTCAAATACTGCAGTAAGTGCCTGGAGAGGTGGTGCATCTCCATCCCTGGCAATGTTAAGAAGGTGGCAGGACATGACCCTGAGCAACTTGATTTAGCTTTGAAGTTACCCCTGCTTTGAGCTGGGGGTAGGACTCTGCATCTAAAGGTCCCTTCCTACCTCAAACTTCCAATATTTCACCTGCTCAATCAGCTACTTCTTCAGTAGCACTTACCTGAAGATATACTCGTTCAGCATTCCTCTGCCTTGGACTTTTGACTATCTAATTGGGTAGTCAAGTGGTGGAGTGTRATCACCACTTTTGCTTACATGTAACCCCATATTGTCTCCCTTATGTCCAAGCACATCTGAAAACAGAACTCAGACATCCCAACAGTTCACCTTTAACCATTCTGCTAGGCATTTCACAAGACAGTCACTTCTGTGSTTTCTGTATTAACCTTGACTATGTTATTATTCCCTTTCAAAAGGATAATTCAACCTCAACTGTTTAAAATATAACTGACTGCACCAAGCCAGACACAAGCCAGGGTCAAATCTTCTAAAAGGAACATCTACAGATCAAAAAGACTCAATTAATTCCTTTCCTCTAGAGCATTTTAATGGGATTCTTTCATGTCTAATGTTTAATACGAGTGGAATTACTGTTTATCTCCTGTTATTCCAGATTAATGTAGATGAGAAAATAACTACTTAGATTCCTCTTAATACTTCCCAGTTAGTTAACCAACCAMTAGCCCAACACTGGAAACCCTGTGCAAGTGGAAGTTTCTCCTTTTGCATCATTTCCAGCAGGCTGCTAGCTAAATACTGATGCAAGCCTCTCCCAAGGTTGCATCCTCCTGGTTCCCCAAGGCAGGGGCTTGAATACAGGAGAATGTACACATCAAGTTTGCAGGATGGCACTCTGAGCACCCTTTCTGGAAACATGCTCATTGCAGACATTTGTGCATTTTGGCCAYGTGACTATGCTTTTGTTGGAGCCCAGTTCCCTGTTGATGGTGCTGCACTAGCTTGCATTACAGGCTCTGCAGCAGAGGGTCTAACTGATCCAAATAGAAGAAACTAAGGTTGGAGAGCTACCCTTTCAGTTTGCTCTTTGCAAGGCAGTGGACATCCCTGTGTGAAAAGTCTGCTTGAAGCCTGTGTATTGCTGTAACTTTTACAACAGTTTATGCAGAATGTAGTTTGGCCCAAGACCACATACTGGTTCTCTGCTCTGGAGAAGAGCATTCAAGGCATTATGCCCTTGCTGCAAAGTAGGATAAATCTACCATTCTTATATCATTGCATTTTAAAGATAAAATTATGAGTGAAAAAAATCTAAAGAGGAAAACAGCTTGACACTGGGGCTCATCTAARCAGTCATTTAAGACACACATAGATGTTCAACATTCTCAGAAACTTATATCCTAAGGGGGAGAGTTCAGTTTGCCAGCTGCAACAGTAGCAGTACGTTTTCCTTAACAGAGGATGAAGTATGAGGGARACACAGATCACAGCCAGTATTTCTTAACATAGCTTGATTCTATTAATAACAGATTAATGAATTAAAGATATTATTAATTCTGGCAAATAGCTGTTCACACAACAGAATCACAGAATCAGTAAGGTTGGAAAGGACCTCTGGAGATCATCTAGTCCAACCTCCCTGCTCAGCAGGGTCACCTASAGCATGTTAGACAGGGTTACATCCAGGCAGGCCTTGAATATCTCCAGAGAAGGAGGCTCCACAACCTCTGTACAACATATTCTCTTTATTCACACACATCCTCACATTYTCTCATAGTTACCCAGCTTGAGTAAGAGTTGAGGTCAATCCCAGCTGTTTGCTTTTAGTCATCCTGAATACAACTCTCCATTTTTGAGTAATTTTACATTCTAACATTCTCAGGGAGTGTGGAGCCTCTTAAAGAGCTACAGAAGCCCTTGAAATCTGATTTTTAGATCATCTGGAAGAGGTTGCTGTGCAATTCTGTAGTAATCTATCCTTATGTCAACCCCCCAAATTTTAGAATATTAATCTTTCCACCTACCATTTGACTGATTTTTCAATAAAGCCTAAAACCAGATAATTCCATTTTATGGAGCACTAAGCATTATAGCCTTTGTTTTCCTTTTGAAAAGAAAAACAAAGAAAATTAAGTTCAATGACACGGATATTGAAGTGGAACATACTCCAGRAGCATTTCCTACCTGAGATTGGAAATTTCTTCAGAATTGATTCTGAATCTTCAGAATCAATACTGAATCATTCAGCATCTCTTGAAGCAGTTTCATTTTGATAGAACTGCATTTTCTGACGGAAAATAGTTGTTAAAGTTTTTCTAGAAAGCTTTTCTCAGCTTGAAAGGAAGAGATAAGAGTAGCCAAAGGAGAAACAGAACCTTCAATTGTAAATTCTCTATCCTGTGGGAGGTCCAGCTTCTACCGAGGCTTTGCTGGAATCAGTTTTGAAGCTAAATGGCACTTAAGTTGAACAAGAAGGTAGAACATCGTGACTCACTGATGTTCAGTGTTCTACAGTCATAACCTGCAGTGGAGAAGCATAACTCATCAACTCCAAGTGATCCAGTTATCTAATATTAGTAAGTGAAGAGGGATATACCAGACAGCACRAAAGACGTGCTCTTGGTGTTACAACAGCCTTTTAAAGCTGGAGAAGGAGACCATAATGAGCACAGATAAAGCCAACGAATGTGGGACCAAGGTCCTTTGTTCTCTTTCCTCTGATGCTGAGGAGAGAAGTGTGCCTGGGTCTACACAGAGTGTTCTCTCTGAACAATGTCAGACACACGCCAAACTGGAGGGATGCCAGTCCAGAGCCACCTCAATGAACTCTTACTGTAAGGCAGGAGGAACACACAAAGACCAGACCCAGGTTATCACAGTCTTTTCAGAGAAGGCCAAAGCAGCTATTTGTCATCATTATATTAATTCTCTATTCTTATTTCTGTGCTCCCTTGAAAATAAAGTAATTCTTAGTGGGAAATAAAATGGGAGAAAGAACAACTTGAATACTTAAGACTAGCTAGAATGATGGAGAGGATGATGAATAACCAGGATGGCTGGCATAACTCCTATTCTTCCTTTATGAATGCTCCACAACCTACTGCCCAAAATACATCAGCACCTTGACTTATTACTTGCCATGGTGTAAAGAGATTTTGATTGCTTTGTACCTCCTTCTTGCCAAAAAATGGTGGAGAACATCCACATTAACTGCAATGCTTCTCTATACATGACTTAGTACAGCAGAATTTGCATCCAGCCATTCACTTTTTCAGACTCTTAACTTTAATAGGCCCAGCAGTCCCAAGTAAGTACCTTGCTAGATTGAGACTAATGTCATATTGGGGGTCTCTGTGCCTGCTGCCAAAACACATTTTGCATGTGAAAAGCAGGAATGAGAATATAAGGAAAAGAGAAGCAGCAGAGACTAGAAAAACATTCAGAAATAGTCAAAAATGAGAAGGTAAAAGAGCAGAACTAGTAATATTTTAACTTTTTATGGTATTTTCCTGTCAATCTGAGTGCTGCATGCTGCCTTTTGCACTGCTGCCTTTGTTTTTGTTCTCTTTTATTTAGCAGAAGAATTCTCTGATCTGATTTGCCTCCCCATTGTAGCCTCAAATAAGCTAGGAGAGCAGCAGCCCACTGGCACACAGCCTATAGCCAAAATGTGCCAACAGGGTCAAAGATCAGGGACAATCCTTGTTTATACAGAGGGATACATGATCTTGAATACACACAATCAAATAGACAAACTTCTGAGTTTACATTCTTATTCAGAAGTTACCCCAACCCCACTCCTATCAAAGATCTGTGGGGTTGCTGGACAGGCAGGGGTAATAGTCTTCCTTGCCTCTAATGTGGAGGGTCCAGATATTGCAAATCTGTGTCCAGCATTAATGCTTAGCTTCTGCCCCATGTCTACCACACTCCCGAGCTCTGAATACAACCAAAGTGATCATAAGTATTCTGAGYACTTTGGCTCCCATGGTTCCAGTCCCATGTTCCTAATACATTGAGCAACTACTGAATGACAGCATGTGTCAAAAGAACAAGATTAAATCTTGAGTGATATAAGAGAAAACTTGCTCATGATGCATCCTGCCATATGCCATTGCAGTCAAATCCACTTGAGTGGGAATCATGGTATCAGAATATGTTCCATAAAAGAAACAAACCAATCTGGGCTCTCTAATCCACATTCTCCWGCTGGAGACAGCTTCTGCTGACTGTCCCTAAGTAATGCTGACTGACAGCTCCAACATATGACAAGAAGAGTTAGTGAGAATAATGATGTGCCTGGATACTTCCACATATGCAGTCCTATAAAATGATAGGGTTGGGACTGCCAACCCATGCTGCCCAAAGTCAAAGTGAATGACAATGCCAAGTTAATGTGAAACTAAGGAAGGACAAACAGAGTGGGCGAGAGGCACTTGTAAAGGCATGTGCTTAAATTGTGTTATCCTGAATCTGATCATTTACACTAACACGCTTTGATTAGCTGCTTCCTTGTTGACATTAAGTCTGGCTGAATTGTTGAACAGAGGACACTGGAGTTTCTTCATTATAACAACTGAACTAAATATGAACAAGGAAGCACTGGTATACAAATCACTATCACAATATACAATGCATGCCAAACTGTCCCATCCTCTTACCTTACAGAGGAGTCGAAGCCTCATATGCTATTATTTCCCCAAAAACAGATTCAGAGTTGCAGGTCCAGGAGCTAGAGTCAGTTTGTAAGTAAGTAAGTATCAGTTTGTAAGTAAGTAAGTATCTAAAGAACATCAGCATAAGGTTGTGAAATGATGGGGTTGGAGCTAGTTATTTCAAGAGACAGCTTCATCATCTTCAGGAGCTGGTGTGAGTTAGGCAATAAGACAATCTTTCACCCTGACTTTGGCATCAGCTTCTGAACTTCCCTCCTTCCACTCTCAATTTCCTCACTGTTTAAGTTGTCCCCTACGATCAGTTTTCTGGTGCAGAGAGATCKCACCTTCCAGGGATCAGTAAAGGCAACTTTGTGAAGACTCTGAATACTTTTTCCATCTTCGCTTCATGTTTCAGCAGAAAGTAAGAGAGAGCAGATATTCGCACAAATCAATATAGGAGCAGCTCAGTTTGAAGTTGATCCCCATTAGTAAAACCCAATCCCCATTAGTAAAACCCATACAGCATGTTTATGCATAGGATGCACACAGATCCATGTTTACAATCAAGTACAGTACTGTTAAAGGAGGATAGAGATATCATCTACTAGTCCATTTGGTTATTTCTCTGCCAACTCCAACAGACTAGTAGATATAGATACAGCTATAGAACCAGTGGGAGGCAGGAGAAGCAAGTGCTTAGTGGGAATCAAAAATTTCTGATACTGTCCACCACCACTGCTCTATTAAGAGCTCYCAGTCAGCATCCAGAAAATCAGTCAGCTGAGGCTCAGGTGTGGTAGTTACACTGGGATCCTGGTGCCCAGTTTTACCTGCAACTTTACCTGTTGTGTTACTGAGCTTATTCCAGCCAACTGCTGAAAACTTGAGATAGTTTCAAGCACTACAGTTATTTTCTACAGACTGTGTAGACTATGAAAAGCAGCTATAGGAGAAAAAAAAAAAACTTAACTATCTCCTAGATTCCATACTGCTGGGTATTATCCAACAACATTCTGTAACAAGCCCATCTCTGTAGGTGATGATATTTTTAATTAGACAAGAAAATCTGTTTGGAAGGCTTTGGCATGTGAACTGGTAACTTGAAACATCAGTGTACAATACTTGACAAAGATAAAATTGAGAGTACAAAGTTTAAAACCTCATTTCTCATTGCCATCTTCTGGTCAGAAGGGTGTATTTCCTTGCTAAAACAAGCTACAATATAGGGCAGAAAGATGCAAGAGATACTAGACCACAAGTACAGATCCCACACTTGACTGCAGAGTTGTGCCGGTGTGTAGGAAGGGTGTGAAAGCAGGTATATCAGGTTCATGGCTCATCTGCAATAGCTGCTCAAAAAAGTGTTTTGTGAAAAAAACCTGTTTATAATGTGAAGATGTTCAAAAGTCGAGCAATGTTCACCAAAACCTTTAAGTGACATTTACTTCATTTTCTTTCCAGTACTTCACTTAATACTAAAATAGCTAATCAATTCTTTCAGTGCATTCATGACTGAAAAGAAAACCAGCCTTCAAAAAAAATGGCTCAATAGTAACAGTCTGATCTTCTCCAGATCAGTACCTTCAAACTGACTTTAGTCTTTGGAACAGGGCTAAAGCCTGCTGATGTCTGTATTCAATGAACAATCCACGCCCATCTGATCTGGACCCAAAACATAAGGTGTGGCATATACACAGCACAGCTTAGTGATCTGGTTGTGACCTGTGACTACCAAYGCCCAGAACTGCAGCACTGGCCAAGCTGGAAATTTATATTTATCCAAATAGTCCCAGATGGAGCAAGTTCAACTTTGTTCACTATCATGCTGAGCCAGGCACCTGAATGGGAAATGGCATTCCATCTCCTGGGTCCTTCCTGCTATTGACCTCATCTTCACAAAGTGAGGCTGCTTCTGCACAGGCTTAAGGAGCTGTTCTCCCCTTCTCCCTATCACTTTGGAAGGGCATTGCATGAATTCAGCTTTCCAATGTTTTCCCTTCTTGAATACAACACCTCAAGAACTTCACCCACGGTTCATTAAAGCTCATAAAAATCATCTTCCTGAAGGTTAGAGTCAGGCAACCAATCATTTTTCCACCTCTCTCTGTAGGCTGAAGGACAAAGGAGAAGTCCAGATGTCCTATACTTGCATACACCTTGCCAAGAAGCACCTGTCCTGTGGCCATGAGTCACACAGTGAGGAAGCAGTTGAATATTTACACCTGTCACACCTCTTGAGTCCAAAATAATAATTTGGGCAGTTTTTGGCTGATCCTCAAGCTCTGCTCCCTTTAGCTTTTAGTTAAACAAGCTGGAGTTTAACTGAAAATTTAAAACAGGAAAAAAAAACAGAACAATGAACAAGTTCAAGTTTAACTAAAGAGGGAACAGAACAGAGAAGAATATAAGAGGGAAGCCAGCATGATAGCAGGGGGTTTTAGCAAAAGCCAAATTCCTTGCTCCTTTTGGAGAAATATGTCTGATTAAATCAAAGACTGGGACAGCTCCAGGTAGCTGCTATGCAATTCCTAAAGCAATGTATAGCAGGGACATTTTGCTCACGTTCTCCTAGACACTGTTCACACTGCCCCATTTTTCCTTTGCTCTATGGAGAACAGTTCAAAAGTATAGTCCTTCCTYTAAAGCAGTACCATGTGCAGACAGTGAGAAGGCTGCTTGTGCAGACCAWGGCACCCTCCTCCTCCTCTGCCTGTCTGCTTTAGGACTTTTCTCCAGCAAGCAAAACCTACACACTGTTCAAGTGAGTGGGAGCCCAGGTCTTCTGTAATATGTGGATTATTCTTCATGTGTTACTTGGCAAGGCTATTTTTTGATATTCTCAGAGTGGCTGCTCTTTTCCCAGTCCTTTTGGTAATCTGTAAATTGCAGGTTATATATCTCTTCCGCTTTGATTTGTGATATTTTCAACATGTAAGCTTGGTTAAAACTCAGATTACAAAGCTTCTTACCATGACACATTTTCAAAGACTTTTTTCTTCTCTTAGCCCTAGACCTGAGTGACAACTAGTTGCCTATTCCTGCTTTACAAACAAATAATTTAACAAATCCTACTCTCTGGGTTCTTAGTTGTTTAAAGAGCTTAGTAGAAAAAGTGGATTATTTAAATAGATAGAATCTTTAAACAATTATATAGTTTTATATATATTTTATATATATATATATATATATATAGAGAGAGAGAGAGAGAGAGAGAGATAAATATATCTATTGCACTCCATTTTAAGAGAATACAGTTAAGGTGCTCAAGTCAAGCTGCACTTGCAGTCAGGCTAGTCCTGTCTCTGTAAATGTGATCAGTCTTCAATTATACTAATTTATACTCCAATGGCTCTGCTTTTCTGGMTAAACGTTGATGGTAGTCCCATAAATCAAGTGATCATGATGAAATTCAGACTTTTAAAAACTCCATGATTCTGAGTGGAAATATGCAACATTTCCTCTCTGAGGATCTCACAGAAAGGCTGTGTCAAGATTTGACAGGAAATAATTTCAAATTCCAAGTGAATCTGATCTGTGTTGTGATTGTGCCATTGTTAAAGTCTCATGGAGCTGGTGCTACTGGGTAGGTCATTCAAACTGTCTCTTGATCGTCACTGTAATATGCCTTTACATCTAGGAAAAGCTGTTATCTAAAGTAATAAAACTTGGTCCTTAGTTCACTTGCACCTGAGTAGAAGTAACACATTATGTCACCTATACACTCCCCTTTTTGAGCTGTACAATCCACTGAGCTTGAAAGCCAATGAACAGTGATAAGGAGCATGTCTGAAGAGATCAAGTAGCAGTGAGAGACCAGGCCAGCAGCCTGTCTTTGTTCTACTTTTTCCTTGAGCAAGAAAGATTTTTTTTCCCCCTCCTTGTTTAAACCCTCCATGGAAGGCTAGTTGAGGTTTCATTAACATTAAACAGAATTATCAGCGATACAGGGAAATAGCTTGCACATCCAKGAGAATATATTGCTGGGAGAGTGCTTAAGAACATCTATCAGCATTACAAGTATGACTGCTTCTGTTGTTATATTTGCAGATTTAGGCTCCACAGTATATATGACTAGAATTCAAGCAGAAATAARTAGGTCTAAGATTTTTTGGATCTGTCCTGTTAATAACACCCTCCACTGTTGCTAGTGGAAGTCCTCGTCCAAGAATAGGATACGCRACTGAAGATCTATGCCTTACAAAGTGCACCAGTTCCTGACAGTATTGCAGTATGGAGCTGAGCAGATTGAGGTGATTGATATTAAACCAGTAGAACAGCTGCAGCTCAGATGAAGTCCAAGAGGCTCCCTTGAACTTGCACAAATAAATGGAATTTAAAGGAAGGAAAGGAACCACATATGAAGAATGTGTTTTTCTACGATATCTTAGCAGCAGCATAAATCTCCTGTCTGCAATTTGCAGTGCAGAATAGCCCTGCTTCACACTGAGGTCATCAGGCATAGAATCCATGAACTATATAAAGGTCATTGAACACATACAGATGTTCTACATTAAATGTCCACATTTTGCAGAATTCCAGCTCACAGGTAGTAAAAACGTTCTGACTTCTCAGAATGCAAAGATAGGACCTGAACATAAACAATATAGAAACTGCTGAAGTCTGCAGAAAGCCCAAAACAGTAACTTGTAGTTGCAAATTATATTTCAGTAGCAGATGTCAACCATTTTAAGTTCAAGAGGAGGGAATAAGGAAGAAGGTGGAAGCAGACACCTGAAAAAGAGTAAGAACTAGATGTGAGAACAAAAACAGACAGAAGTCTTAGAGGGAGAAGAGCAAGCGGTAGGAAAGCAAGAAAGGAAGATAAAAGACAGCAGATTACCAARGAAAGTTGCATCCCTTACAAAGCACTTGGTCAGACGCTACAGATTAAGCTATTGGTCTACAAAAATGGCCATCTAATTCTGAAACAGACTGGAATCCCCTGGAATGTCTATGCAAGCACTGTCTAAAGGAATGCCCTGAACAGTGCTTTGATCCAAGTGCAAACTGCTGCTAAAGCTCCCAGGCCACAAGTAAGACTAGAACACATTTCCTCACCCCTGAGAACTAAAATCCTTCATTTTGTTCTCCAGTCCCACACATTCTTAACCAGCTTGGTTTGAACACAGCTCAGGCACACTCATATTCCAGCTCACCAGCACAAGAAGCATATGGACTATCGCAGCTGAGCAAGAGAGGCTGGCACTGCAGTATCTATTATTTGCACAGCATGAGCTSTGATTTGTCTGAAAGCAGAGTAGATTGATTTGAAGGAATTTTCCCCTGAAATAGCTCATTATATAACAAAATAAGTTTTGAAACACAGACCAGTTTTTCAAACCTCATAGCTCTTCCAAGAAGGCCTAGAAGTTTGGCCATTATGTCCTGCAATCAGTGTTCTCTCTTCCTATCCCAGAGAGATATTTCCCCATTGGAACTGATGATAAAGGCTAGTCTTTACTATCACCAAATGGGACACAAAGCCCATTTCTTCAGGGGTTTCTGGAGGGAGGCTGACTCGGGCTCATTTGGAAATCTCATAGGCAGGGTCAGGAACTGTRCTAAAGTGACTGCTGCTTCTCAGGTCTGGGAGGTTGGAATAAAGACTCTAACAGCTTCACTTCTATTCACCATATTACATGATTTGCTGTCTTACCAAGAGAGACTCAGTCTCTTAATTTCTTACACTGAAGACTGATAGAAAAAGCTTATATACACTCATGTACTTTTGCCTATATACATATATATTCCTATGTATTACTTGATCCTGCAAATTTCTGTTCGTTTGAGCAGTGCCACTTCCACAGGAAAACATGCATAACAGATTTTAAAAATATATATACAGACCTAAACCTGCAAAGTGAAACAGCTATCTGACAACATATATGCAATGGAGATAGAAGTCCCTTCAACAYTGTAACAAGTTAGGCACCACTTAAACAGCACAGACGTTTGTGCTGAATCACACAATCACAGAATGGTTGAGGTTGGAAGCAACCTCTGGAGATCATCTAGCYARCCCCCCTACTCACGCAGGGTCACCTAGAACACATTGCACAGGATCTCATCCAGGTGTGTTTTAAGTGTCTCCAGAGAAGGTGACTCCACAACCTCTCTGGGCAACCTGTTCCAATGCTCTGTCACTCTCACAGTAAAGAAGTTTTTCCTCATATTCAGCTGGAATTCCTGTGTTTCAGTTTGTGCCCTTTGCTTCTTGTCCCGTTGCTTGACACCACTGAAAAGAGCCTGGCCTCATACTCTTGGCACTCTCCTTTAAGATACTTGTTGAYATTGCTAAGAACCCCTCTCGGTCTTCTCTTCTCTAGGTTAAACAGAGCCAGCTCTTGCAGGCTTTCCTCATAAGGGAGATGCTCGTCCTCTAACCATCTTTGTAGCCCTACGCTGGACTTACACCAGTAGTTCCATTGTCTCTATTGTACTGGGGAGCCCAGAACTGGGCACAATACTCCAGATGTGACCTCACCAGGACTGAACTGTACCATACTGCTATAAAAAGAAATTACAATGTATTTGCAAATCAAATCTTCTCTCAGGAGGAGAAAACATCACAGAACAGATCTCCACTTCAAAACTCAAATGCCAGAACTGTTTCCCGCTGCAGTGATGATGTGTTGCTGACTCTGAACAGCCTCATAAGACTGTCTGCCGTATTGAAAATTTGAAAATAAAATGTACTAGAAAGGTAGGAAATAAGCAGATAAGCTTCTAGGTCTGAGGTGGAAACAAAATGGAAGTTGCAAAGAAAAGCAAAGCCACTTGGGGAATTCATTTCTTGGCTCAGAGAGGTTGCTTTTAAAAAGGTGCCAGTTTGCAACACAAGTAATGACATTTTAGCAGTGGCTTCATACAGCTCTTTCAAGAGTGCGCTAATACAGTCTGTGGTCAGGCCTAAGGGGTGTCGGATGAAATCATGGATCTGCTCTCCTGGGTGCTCTAAAAACCTGGAATCTAAGAAGGTGGCCATCCCAAGAAATTTGTGTTCTTTCCTCTCTAAAGCTCAGTGGGTCTATTCCTCATGACAGCAAGACACAGCCAGTTAACTCATCATCTATATTCATTACACAAACAAAACACAGGGTGATTAGAGCTCTGAGATTGCCTATATTAACCTGGTCTAAGGATACCACCACAGTCTAGTGAGTTAAGTCTCCCTACATAAAGGTTATTGTTTGAAGTCATATACTCTGCTTCTCCAGCACTTTGTAAGCATAAAGCCCCTACTGCCAACCTCAGACAGTGTTAATTCAGTGCACCTGATGATCTCCAAATGTTTTTTTTTTGTGTGAGTGTGCTACAGTTTGCAACAAGTTTACCAACTCCCTTCATCCTTCCAGTACTAGCCATGAAAATAGACTCCCAAAGCCTGTCAAACAGTATGAATTGCTGCCGATCTAGCCAGGTAAGAGCTAGATTTGCAAATAATAATGGTGAAGAGAACAGGTTCCTCCTGAACTAATAAATAGAGCTAAATCTTTTAAATGAGCAGAATGTGTACTATTGGTTAAACAGTCCTCAAGGCATTCATAGAAGCAATCCCAGCTATTCATTCCCAAGAGCAACTGCATCTACTACCTGCCAACATACCTCACCCACCTTTACATACTGCCACTCTGCCAGTGATGACAGCACAACTTTTAGAATAGTCTATTTTAGTTACTTATGAATTCCAGCCCTCTTTGGTATGTGGACTTATGGAAAGAAAAACAAAGGCATCTGGAGCTTGGATATTACTATAATGAATATTTACATTAATCAGCAATTACCTGTAAGCATGACTGAGACCACCCAGTAATAGGTACTCCATACACACTGAAAAGATGGTCGTTGCCCAAAAGAGCTTATTATCTAGTATATTGTGTGGTTTTGTTAAGCCTATTTATGTGCTTCTGATATCTCCAAGCACCACAGTGCATTCTGTGAATGCAGAGCCCTGCTTAAGCCAGACTTCCTTTGTATACACAGAGCACCATCACTGAATGAGTGCAACAAGCCCAGATTTCCTGCAGCATGCTCAGCTGATGAACATGTAGGATAGATAGTAGCTGAGGACAGGTTACTGCACATCTTCCTCAAAACAAAGCTTTGCATAGGGGCAGGAGCAGCATATACCTTAACCTGTTTTTTGTCTCCTRCCCCAAGAGAGGAGAAGCCTTGGAATTAGAGGCCTATCTTCAACACAGTTACCAAGTTTGAAGACTACCTAACAAGACCACAGCTGAAACACTAGATARAAGAACTCCAGCCAACATATGGAGGTTTTCTGTGTCCTGAGCATCAGGCATACTATCAGAGACCAGAAAGGACCAAGCAGGGGTCTCACCAGCCAGGGCCCTATCTCACAGTACCTGAACAAAATGAGCCAAGGAGGCTGGGAACTGGCAGTCAGGTTCAGCTGAGAGTCCATATCATCAAGCAAGCTCAAGGTGATGAGTCAGATCTGGAGTTAAGCCACAAAGTCAATCCACAGCTTAGCTCCAGTAACTGTCCAGCAGGTCCATGATGACAAAGCAGATCCAAGCTCAAACTGGGAAGTCAGCCCAGAGATCTTGATCAACAGGGTCTATGGCCAGGCAAAGGCATGACTGTAGCTGCAATCAACATCCCTCCAACAGAGCTCAGACCATGACTCAATATCCTGGCCTGATCTTAAATAGTTTTCTGGGCCTATGGGCAGAGGGTGTGGGTGGAGGCCCCAGGTGAGGTTGGTCAAGGCCATTAAAGCCCATTAGTGCCCTCAGGGCCTTGATACATGTTTAGAAGCATGGATCTCAAAGGCTGTATTTTGTCATCAGCAATATTAGCTACTAGAAGAAGGCAATTTCCAGTTGCTCTGGAAATTCTGGGAGTTCCCACATTTTTCTGCTGTCTTGTTGCCTATCCTTCAATACATTAATTCCTYCTGGAGAGAGATTTTTATGCATCTGTGACTTGAACAAGTAAATGGTTGCCTCTATAAGCCAAACAGAAATCTCAAAGCAATTAATGGAAAGATCCTTTCCTGTGATTTGAGCAGCCTTTGAATCATCTGTGAACAAGCAACAGCACATCAGCACCTATTATGCTGGAAGCCAGAAAGGTGTAGTGTCCTGAAAAAATTATTCCCATTTACTCATCTGGTTGCTGATTTAAATGTTCATTTTACCACTGTTTTCCTCTGCAAAACCTCCATTTGCAAATTTTCACACACACTAGTACTGTTCTGGTTGTCTCTTGGTGACATAAAGGAAAACAGCTCTGATTAATTTTGCTTTCAAATTATTTTCCCCAAATGTTATATATTTTGCTTCTTGATTTCAACTGGATTTTGTTCATATTTTTCAATGCCAGATGAGCTAAGAGATTATTATTATGACCTACTCATGAACAGCCATATGGTGGAGATGCACTGGGTGCGAGAGTTACTCTTTCAACACTCCAGTTAGATTTTGGTTGAGCAGTGAAATATGAGTTCAAGTAAAAACAAGTTTGGTTTAAAACAAAATAGTGCTCTTGATTCTGGAATTTTTTTTAAAAGAGAAGAAATATTCAGAAACACCCTTGGTTATGAGGAAGCTACTCCACAGGACAGCCTTCAAATGGGACAGGAGTCAGTACCTCCATCAGCTGATACTTGTGTGATACTTACGGAGACAATATAGACACGTTGCTAGAGTATTGGCATGGACATCTTTGTGTATGCGTGTGTGTGTGTGTGTGTGTACTATAATTCAGATTTCCTTGACATTTTGACTGCACTCTCTTTTCCTCCAGTGATGGATCTTTCTCTGACATACTCTAAAAAGATTTTTTTTTAAATGGAAAAGTATGAACTGACTCTCTGGTCACATGGAGAAGTGAYCAGAAAGTTTTACCTCAAAGAGGTAGGGTAAAATCCCTGGTTTAGGGATTATAGYTTTCATTGCTTAAATTTATTTTCTTGTAAAAAGAATCCCTGAAATTTTTGAATCAACTGTTTTCTGCTCCCCACAAGTAGAAGAATTTMTCTGCTTTTATAGTGTGTTTGTATTGCTGAATTTTTAAAGCTATAAAACCAGGATGATGATAYGCACTTGACTTGCTATTTTATCAGCCAACAGGCCAAGTCAGAACCCTGTTGCATCTGACGCAGTATAAACTGTGAACATGCTTCAACAGCCACAAAAGCTAAAAGATAAGATGAAACAGATGAACTAAAAAAAAGAAATGGTCTACAAGGGAAGTGAGAAGGAAGACACTGCACAGTATATTTCCTATAGGTAAATCTGAGTGCAGTATCTAGCAGTCCAAGAACTGACTGCTGAACTGCTGGGACTGTTGCCTGTCCTAGGCACTGTTCTTATTTAATTATATTCCTTTTGCTTAATGATTTGTCTATATCTGCCTTCCCAGCATCTGGCTTTYTGTTATGTGTACAGAGAACTATTAGTAGAACGAGACCAGGTTTCTCAGAGAGCTGTGGAGGGCCTAAGTCAGAGAAGGAAAGCRATACTAGAAGCAGTTAGAGAATGAGGACCCAGAAAATAAACCTGAACAATCTCCAGAAACGTCCCAGGAGATTCTTGCTTTATTCAATAACTTACATTTCTGCTAGGCTATTTTTATCTCAGCCCTGAATATGTCCATCTCAGTGTATTCAGCTAACTTGGTAATTTTTAACTCATGCCTCTAATTGAACTGTTATTGAATGTGATTAATTAGGACTGGAACAAGCCTTTGACAAAGAATTTATCAGGTCCTTTCTGCTCCCTCTGCTGACTCACTGCTTCCCAATGGCTTTGAAACTTGCAGCTTGGGTGTGTGCACACAATCCTTGGCAGCTTGCAGTCACTTGACTCCACTGGAACCTGCTGCCTTGTGGATGTGATGCCAGAGTAACCAGCCAGCCTGCCCTCCCACCCCAATACATACCACCAGGTGGTCCAGTTTTTTGCTTACACATTGCATCTTCAAGAGCGCTGAGACTGGCACAGTAGGCTGCTGCTTGGAGCCACAGTGCTCAAGTCAGATTAACTGAGCTGGAAGAATGCACACATCACAGCAGGAGAACGAAAGTATTTGGAAACAAGCCTATCTAGACCCCTAGATTTCAATGGGAACTTAGATCCTAAGTATAGATTAGGGCCTAAACATCTCTGTGGCAGAAACATAGTGGCAGAAGGTTTAATACTACTTTCAAATGTRTTAGAATGAGTTATGATAACCCTGGAAATACATATAAATGTACACACAGAAATACATACATACGTTCACCTCAAGTCCAGAATTTATTGTGCATCTTGTGATATTCCTGATGACAATGATTTCAAATGACATTGAGTTCCAAGTCTAATTGTACCTGGAATGGAAAAGTACTTCTATTCATTGGTACTGAACTTGTCATTTTTTATTTCACTGACCATCTCTTGCTCTGTCTATTCCGCATGGAAGTGAGCAATGTATACCTTAACTCGAAGGTCCCTAGGCAGGCAACCTGCTGTCAATCCCTGGTAATAAAAGTCAAAGGGAGCCACGTGCCTCTTCAGAGGACAGACCCTGGATACAAGTTCTGCCTGCCTACATCAAGTCAATATTCCTGTTACTTCTGCTGGGCAGATAGTGCTATGGCCCATACTTAGGAATAGTTGTAAGTCTTCTGAAATAAGCACTTCCAAAGCAAAAGTGTGTGGCCAAGAGGAGAGCTGGAGGAGAGATTTTAAATGAATAGTTTGTCAGTCAAAACATTATTTTCATTTAAATGAAAAAGTGGGATGGTGTAGGAAAGCGAAAACTAGAATGAAGCTTTTCTAAAATGTTGAAATGCTGTTTTAAATTGAACACTCTCATTTTTATTGCCGAATGATCTTTCAAAAATAAATTATTTTAACTATATTTATGGTTGTTTTAAGGGAAGTGACATTTGTTTTCATACTGAAATTCAAAATATTCTGAAATTATGAGACTTTTGAATGTTCAATTCTGCTTTGGGACCATAATCCAGCCATAATCAGTCAAAAACTGGAGGACTTTCAAACTGCTCTGAGTTAAAAGTCACAGAAGTCATGAAAAATTACCATATTCTTTAAAAATGGTTTCAGACACTAACTGACATTCATTTTCTGTATATAAGACTGAGCTTCAAGGTTTGCAAGAAAATGAGGCTCCAAATAAACTTGGTTAGAGAATGTCTTTTATTTTCTGTGAAAGCAGATGGAAGAACTCAGGTCCTGGCTCAAGCAAAACCCAATTTATTAAGTTAACTAAAAATATGCTTAGGCAAACGCTAATTCACAGAGAATTGTGGCAGTTTGAAAAAACAAACAAACAAGCCCAAAGCTTTCCTGTTGGCTTGTTTAGTGCCTGAATAAGACACTGAATCCAGATGTGTTTCACCCGTGGCCCAGCTGAAGCACAAAGTGACAAGAGGGCTGGATGAGTAAGGAATCAAAGCTTTGGATAACATAGGACTTAAGTGCCTGTCCTGCTCTCCTTAGCTGAGTATGTGCTACTTAGACATTTTGAACAGAGAGATACAGCCTGGCATCTGCTCAGCTCAGGTATTATTTTAAAAATGAGGCACAGTAGACTTAGAGAATTGGACCGAAACACAAACAAAAGTAGGTTGATAGCTATTTACACTGGAGTTAGAGTTCTCTTTTTTTATGATGTCTCAACTTACAAAAATACACACATTTAATTCTAATTTACCAAGACTTAAGTATATTCATCATCATGGTAACGTGTTTGACAGGCTTTGGCACTTGAGACCAAATGAAAAGAAATGAGGAAAAAACAAATATATATTAAGAAAGCCCAGTCCTACCCACTTATTTGAGCTAATCAATCTCATCAGTGTACTGCTCAGCAAACAAAAGCCAGGCAGAATCAGCTGTCCTCCCTGATTTGCCTGGGGAATTTAGAGCTAGTAGAGTATGTCATTTGGAAGGTGAGCACATCGTTGTTCCTCCTGTCAGCACACCAGAAATCTTATATTGCAAGTATTGGACTCAAGTGAGGAAAGAAGAATAAAAAAGGGGACTAACGTCAAGCAGCAAAGTTTGGAATTAAAAAAAAAAAAATCTTGTTTTCTTATCAGAGGTAACTTCAGTAGATGTTATGAAATTGCTTCTAGTGTATAAACTGAAGGCAATGTTTGAGCAGTCTGTAATTCTTTTTCTCTGGGCTTCAGGTCCCTACCTATACACATAAGATACCTGAAGTTTTATGGTTCATTCACAGGGAATCTGAGAGGATACAGAGGTCAAAGTGGGGGCAACAGGAAGCGGAAGTTCTCGGGTAATATACTATATAACTGCAACTGCTCCATGAGTAGATGCAGCACCACTTCCAACCACCTAGTAAATGCCCAGTCAGCAGTAGAGCCATGCCAGCCATACGGAGCTTAAGACCCAGCCCAGAACTTGGGATACATGCTGAGGAACCAGTCATCCTCATCGTTGTCTCCGTGTCATAGTCACATTCACAAGCATGAACTTACCCATCTCTTGAAGTGCATCTGACAGGTCTTGGGGGTGTTTGATTTTGCAGTGCCCTGTAAAGAGATCCAGATCTTTTTGAAGATCATAAGATGGTACTCCTATCCAGCATGGTCAAGACCAGTCCTTATTTTCAAAGTGTTTTGTTCAAGTAGTGGTGGAACATTTGATTATTACTAGGGACTAAAGTTCTTTCTTTCTTTTTCACCCCAACAAGTATTTCTCTGAGCCAAACACAAAGAGTTATATTGTACACAGTGCATTTGAAATGCACACCTAATTTTCAAGGAGGCTGTTGCAAGGAGGGCAGCATACTTGTAGGCATTTTGAACCAGTAAAAAAAAAAGGAAAAAGATAATGCAACAGTGGAGAACTGGAGCATGACTTTTCTGATGTTTGCTTTTTTTCTCTGCCAGGAATAGTTCAATAGTGTGGAGGATTTGTCTGCAAAGTCACTCTCTGCCCTCCCTCCCTATCCTAACATTTAATTTCTTCCAGCTATAGTAGTTACTTATTCTCATGATGTTTTAAGAACTGGATCATTTGTGAATTAAAATATTATCATCACCTGTTAGGTAAAGGAAATTGTGGACAGTATGGTGCTGTAACCTCTCCGCAGGATAAGAACAGACCAGGAGGGTCTCAGGTGGGAAACTTGGCTGGAAACCTCCTGGGCTGCAGAAGTTAAYGGATGCTGCAGGATGCTTTTCCCCTTTCAGTCAGTTACAAACCACTGTGTTTGCAGAAGCAGTATATCATACATTAGCTGAAAAACAGAGGCCTGGACTATTTGCGTTCATTGAGTTGGAAAAAAGGATGAAACCCCAGTGTCAGCCATTTCCCAAAGAAAAACTGTAGTTATATACATTGACCTCTGAAGAGTGCACCAGATAGGGTAGACAATGGGTTCTATGGGTGCTGATGACATAGATTAAAAAACAAAGGAGAACAAAGTAGATTTGATAGGATATTATTTTGTCAGAAGGTTAAAAATCCTTTACATTTTAATTGCCTGTATTAAAAAAAAAATCTGAGAAAGCAGCATTTAAAACTTTAAGTTATTGAAGAAGTAATATCTCTTAACTGCAAAAGAAAATTTAACTAAAAGAGAAGTTTTTTGGCAGAAGATCAGAACTATTAACCTTTTCCAAAATACATTTTATTTATTTGCCCTTTTTAATTATAAAACATTTTAACAAAAAATGTATAGCAGAGCTAGGCATCAAATTTTGTTCTGATTTTCAGCATCATCATGAACTTCATTCATGGTGACTGGAGCTGGGTTATTTATGGGTAAAACTTTAAGACAAAGTAATTCTCTCATTATTTAAATAGTGATTGACATAAGGCGGGGTATTAGCACCTCTGTGTGTGTGAAAGAGAGAGAAAGAAAAAAAGAGTGAGAGAGAGAGGTTTACATTCAGTAGTTTTATGGAAATCCCCAAAGAATAAACCAAGAAACCTTTCATAATCAGCTACTGTATGCTCAGAGATCTTGGCAATACTTGAACAGAATGATCCTCCTGGCTCACTTCTGGAGGACATTTAATCATAGGAGTTAGTGAGGTGGAAGAAGTAGCATCTGCTTTTTCACCTCCTCATCCTCTGACTCAGCTTGGAGCGGGACATGCTGCTGGACTGTTGCTAGCTATCTCCTAGGCTGCACATGGGCAACTTCTTGTTGTGGGTCATCTTGTCCCACTCGGCTTCTCTTCTCTCTCAAAAGAAACAGTCTCAGATGATTTGACTTGATTTCTTTGTCACCAGCAAAAGCAAAGTGTGTACATTTAGGTGAGTGGGAGGCTGGTGTGCGGAGAATTGGCTGGCTCAAGTGTGATGGCAAAGAACACTTAATCCCACTCCTAACAGCTCAGGTTCAGTCATACACCACCCTCTGTGCCCCTGGAAAGCTCTAATTACTGTACCTTAAGCAGCTCTGACAAACGAAGGATTTAATTACAGTCATCTGAAGTGGCAGCAGAGGTGAAGGGTGTGGGAAGTGAGCAGACGTGGGGATTTGTGTTTGTGTGGTGCTCAGTGGGTCATTACCCCGAGACCAAAGGCAGAGCAAAGCCTCTGRCCATCAGCAGTGCTGGGATGCTGGTGCTGCAGGTGTGTAGGATTGCTCCCAAGAAAACAAATGCCTCTGTGCTAAATGGTTTTTATATTGCTGGCAGAAAAGAGAAGAAAAATACAAATTGTAGCAGTATTTGGGAACTGTGATATATTAATATTACAGTGAAGGGAAAATACAACTCCTTCTCTAAAAARTATCAGTGGAACTCTACAACCAGGAGATAAGAGAAAAGTTTTCTATGGCTTAGGATGCAAGCAAACACTTGCTTTAAGAGCRGAAGGATTCTTGTAGCTGAGATATAGGCTGTGACAAGCACTAGGCTTGAAAGAATAACCTACTATCAGGGAAGGGCCTTGTTGGGTTGCRGTGCAAACAGCACTGGTCCACTCAGCTATCCTTGTACGTTGGCACTGCGTAATGTCAGCTGGGCAGCAGACAACAAGCCAGTCTCTTCATTTCATGATCTCTTGTAGCTGTACTCTCCAAGCTGCTCTGAGGTTGGACTGAAGAGCAGAGTTTTATATCCCTGTGCATTAAGAATTTTATTAACAGTGAAATAAAAAAGAGCATTCATATTTTAAGCAATCTCTATCTGTCACAATAAAAGATAGCTGAATTTCACATGTGTGGCAGACAGACGGCTGCCACACAGCGCGAAAGGCCAGACAAATCTGAACTCTGACTCATTTAATTTTTTACTATTACTTTGTGTTCTATGCACAATGGATAAGATGTGCATAAGGTGGCTCCACAATGCAAACCAATTTATTTCCAWAGTGCGCTCCTGATCTGAGCTGATATACTAATGCATACACACTCTCAGGTCTCCACAATGGTTCTAATTAAGGGATGTGTGATTTCAATCCATATTTAGGGAGAACAACTAAATTAGCAGTGCTAAAAGAAAAATGTATTCCCTGAATATTTGTATTCTTTGCGATCGCACCAGACTAGACATTACGGTTAGTAGGGAGCTGAGATGAGTAAGCTTCATTCTGCTTGGAGCACAAAGGTTGTTGATTTATCAGTTTTATCAACCCTCCAGCCACATATAAAACTAATGTAAGAAACTTCCCATCTTGTTGAATAAAGGATAGGACTATTCCTCTCTTTCTTAATCTCACCTGACCTTGGAGTTGGTAGGTAAAGGCAGGGGAGAAGGAATAAGGAAAGAAAAATAAATAAGAAATTAAGCAGGGGATAAAATCAACACTACTATTCATTTGTCCTAAGTATATGAGATTAATTTAAGAATAGAGATCTCTATCTGGGCAAAATGTGCATCCAGTACCCTCCTTCCCCACCACCGAAGTAGGAAATATGTAGTTTATGCCCAGCTGGGACAATCTCCAGTTAATGGCTTTGAGGCAATAAATCACAGAAGCTGGTTTGTCCACATTTCTTTCTTTTCTTTGGACTGTTTGGCTAAATCTCCCACAGAGAAAGTTACGCCATGCAGGGGATTCAACAAAATGCATGAAAAATGTACTCAGGTCACCTACAAATTCTTCTGCTTTGGCCAAGCTCCAGTTGTGGCTTTAATACAAGACAATGCCTTACTGCTCTCCTTCCCTGAATCTTATGAGGGCAGCTGTTTAAACATTTATCATTAAATGTTTCAAAAAAGAGAGCTCACTGTAGTACAATGATGCTATTTGAGCCTTCAGTTTTGTTTCCAGGACCTATGGAACACATGCGGGTTTGGGTGGAGTCATTTTATAGTCCCACAGTCGGTGTAATTTGCTCACATTCATGCTAAATACTTCACTATTTTTTTTCYGATTTCCTGATTCTTCACAAACTGTTTCAGCAAATTCAAAGGTGTGGCAAGGAATCAGTATGCAGGAAAAAGGTCTCCTTAGACCTGTATCAAGGAGAACCTGAACGAAAATAGATCCAGTTTTTTTTTTCTTGTGCTGTTTCCACGTGCTTATCATACCTATTTTTTTAAATTGTTTTTTTCAGATTCATACAGCCTGTCCACAGGTAAGGATGCTGTGAATGCTAAAAGTTTACATGACAGCCAGAGTAASTTCCTAGAAGATAAATCTGTTGAGGGTTGCTTAAGACATAGAAAATCCTTCTGGGTCTGGCAACTCCTGAACAGAAACTTATTGGAGTTGAGAGTTATACATCCTTGCCAGGTTCTTACACACTTTCCTTGAGRTTGCTTTTGTCACTGCTGGAGATAGCACATAGTGACAGAGGGGCCTTTGGACTAAGTTAATACGGTCACTCTAACAGTCATAGGAGACTGATGGGCACTTAGAACAGGAAGCAGGATCCTTTTCCTGAGGATAGTCAACCTCCAAAARGGACAACAGTCAGCTCATTCCATAACAGGATGCTGAGAGCTACTATTTGAATGACCTTCCAACCTGAAATTATGAGTTAATGGTGTAAAAATGAAAAATTCTGATTGCCATGTTCAGAGGTCCTGTAGGCCTGTGAATCTCTTCTATGCTTTGGAAACAAAAGTTCTGAAAAGATTTAATCTCTCCTGAGACGGCAGATTATTAAATGCAAGTGCAGACTTCATAGCATATGTTTGAAGATTCCCAGCTTGCCTATGCTGTTGCAGTGCCATGTGTATAGTAGGAAACAGCTGCATGACCAGCCGGTCTGCATTTACTGCTAATCTGAGTCTCTGTTTGCCTTTCAACAGCCAAATTTCTTCAACTTGGTTGGCTGAAATGAGGCAGCTAATGCTGTATTTAATGATCCATTTTCCAGAAGTGGTAAGAACTTACAATTATCCTTGTGCTCACTATAAGCTGTGGCTGTTTAGAAATCCTAAAGTCCAGACTAGACATTCAGATGTCTCGTTTTAAACAAGCAAAAGTAAAAAATGCAGCCTTAAATCCTCATGCTGCTTGCAGACTAGCTCTAATGAGGGGATCAGCAGATGCKGTGGGCTTCCACAGCTCTGGCACCACTCTGCACCTCCTGGGATGTGCAGTGGAGAGTCCAACAGTCTCTGGTGAATGTGAGAACTGGAGCTGTATTYCCAGCTGGTATAAATCCATAGTGACACTGACTGGCTCATCCTGGCCCTTTATCCTCATTTGGATTGCCACAGAACTGCCCAGGCTATTACATGCACTCCCCTCATTTCAGGGATTTCAAGGTAATAACACATCTAAGCTACATGGCTTTATGCAGGGCATTTGCACAATTCAGAAAGCAATTACCATTTCTCAAGAGCAAGGCTCAGGCACAGGCTTTGTTGATTTTGGCTCAGTCTCAGATGTACTGACTCGCCTAAGGTGCTACTTATGAACTGACTCCGCATCTCAGAGGTGAAGCACTAAGGCCTGAAAAGCCTTTCCTGTGCAAGAAATATATATATACATATATATATATGTGTGTATATATATATTCTACTCTGGAAAGGGAAATCCTACTCCTCACATGAAATTTCTGGCCAGCCCAGTGCAGACGCTCTCCATCTCATGCCCAGTCTCTCTACGTAACACCAGGTATAGGTGTACCAGTAATTGGCAGGTGGCTGATAGCTAACCTTCATTTCTCCYGTGTAAGCTGAGCTATGGTGGCCTCTGCTCCCACTATGAGTAAGATGAATGTAGGTGGGAGTGTATGGAGTGATAAGGATCAATTGCAGGCATTGATTTGACTCATGGTACTTAAAGCTTGCAACAGAATTCACTGGAAAAAAAATGGATTTTCAGGTCTGTGGAAGTGGTAAAAGATTTAAGTACTTCACCCAAAGCACAGGCTTTGTTTCAAAATTGGAACAGTTTGGGTTGAGGTTTCTTTTAGTCAGCAGATCTAGAAATTCACTGATTATTTTAGAAACGCTGAAACATTTCTGTTCTTAACTTTGGAAGCCCTAATGCTCAGTGAGATGCTGAGAACCTGGAAAGATCAAAAGTACAAATATTAGGTTTAAAGTCAGGGCTTCTGGCTTCATAGACACTCTCCAAAGGCATTTTAGTGTGCACTGGCCTGACAAGCAGCTTACTTCTCTGGGACTATATCAATAATATATATTCTTATACCTTTGACAGTTGGGGTTTCACTGACACCTTGTATTCTCCTGGCTTAGTTGTGCTCAGCTGGGTTTTCTCAATATGCTGAAGATGCAGCCATGCCAGAACAATATTCTGTGGCCCCTGGAGTTGTCATCTGCCCAGGATTCAATCCCCCACTCCACCTTCTCACTCCTCTTTTTCGCAATTAGTTCCACACAGACTTCAAGGGGCAATTCCTGATCTGCAACATAGAACGAATGACTCAGTGAATGTCCAAACTCCATGTGYGGACATGTTAGGAATTTTCACCCTGGAAGAGAAACAACTGAGGGAGAATATGACAAAACTACTTCAATTCATAGTGGGCTTGCTAAGGATGAAAAGATGACTACAGCTTTCTACTTTCTCTAACACCAACACAGGGGGATTTGATTCGAAAGGATCAAGCAGGATATTCAAATAGGCAGAAGGAGGTACCTTTTCATACAGTGCCCTATTGAACATTGGGCCTCCTGACTGAAAACACTGTAGATCTCAAAAGGTTCATAGAATCATAGAATCAGTAAGGTTGGAAAGGACCTCTGGAGATCTTCTAGTCCAACCTCTCTGCTCAGCAGGGTCACCTAGAGCATGTTAGACAGGGTTGCATCCAGGCGGGCCTTGAAGATCTCCAGAGAAGGAGGCTCCRCAACCTCTCTGGGCAACATGTTCCAGTGCTCTGTCACTTCCACAGTGAAGAAATTCCCCTGCACGTTCAGGCGGAACTGTCTGTGGTTCAATTTGTGCCCACTGCCTCTTGTCCTGTCACAYGGGACAACTGAAAAGAGTTTGTCCCCATCCCCTTGACACCCTCCCTTCAGGTACTTRTCCACATTGATAAGATCCCCCCTCAGTCTGCTCTTCCCCAGGCTGAAGAGGCCCAGCTCTCRCAGCYKTTCCTCAYAGGGCAGATGCTCCAGCCCTCTGATCATCTTTGTAGCCCTACGCTGGACTCTCTCCAGTAGCTTMATGTCTCTCTTGTACCAGGGAGCYCAGAACTGGACACTTGGTTGCTGCAAAAGGCAGTCAGATAAATTCAAGAAAGCAGCTTTGGCAATAGGATTAACTATAAAGATCACAGCTCTGGCTCCCAAAGTCTCTGAGTTACAGACCAGAGTTGTCTGGGAGATTCTTCTGGGGAAATAACTCAATATGTTCTTCCCTTGGAATGACACTATGAGCCACCCAACTAAATGCATGCCGGGCTACAAGGACCCTTGCCCTGACCTTATGTAGATGCTCTTATATAAGCAAAGCAAGATCAGCCACGCTGACACTGTCCTGCAAAGCCAGAAATATATGTGAATTGCTGCAAAACTGATTGTGCCTCAAACAAGTCAAACCTGGTTATTGCCAGTAAATTAATCTCAGTAATCCCTGGATGCTGCACAGCTTCTGCCAGCACATAGGTCGCTCTCCAGTGAGCTGTCCCCCTAGAAGCCAGGGTGGGCACAGCCAGCTCGATCCTTGCACACAGACCCCGCACGAGAGCCCAGGAGCCAAAAGTGAGAGCTACACCAGGTAAAACTCCTCCAGGGTGTAGGACTGCTTTACAGAGACCTGCTTTGCCCTCTAGCGACTATTAAGCAGATAACAGAATTTTGCACCATCTCTTATGATTAATAAAATCAGCCCCTTGCTACATCTGCTGGCTGGCAGGCAAGCAGGAGAGTTGTTCTGACTTTGTCTGACCTAATTGAGATTAACACTCTCCCGAGGCAGCCTGACCATTACTTGTGTGCGGGAGGCGTGCGGTAGTGATAGGGGAAGGAGATGCTGTTCTGAAGAGTTGGGAACAGATACCCTAAATTGGGGAATGAATGTCTAAGTGAATTGCAAAGGAAAATCCTCCAGGGCTGATGCTATTTCTAGTCTGCACATGCATTGGAACTGAAAAGAGGCTATTTGAGGGGGAAAAGGAATGGATGAATAACGGAAGCAAAAATAGCCGCTCCACATTCCATTCTAAAACCATGTTGCCAACAAACCTTTTGGAAACAATTGACAGTTCATCAGAACATGAGCTCATTTTTTTGTGATCTATGGGGTCATAGACTTTTATGATCTAGAGTCTGTGYAAGAGACTATTCAAAGAGCTTAGTTGAGAAAATAATCGCACTGATCTTGTTTGAACAGCAGCAGGGAAAGAGAGTGATTAGAGATGAGCGAGATAGCTGAGCTGTATGGAAATCAAATTGCCTGAAAATATTATTTAGAAACAAACTATTTTCCTTTAAACATAAGAATAAACACTGTTTTCAATTTTGAAAACATTAGTCTGTTTTGCTAAATTAAAGAGTCTTTTACTACAGATAAGCCAGGAAGCTAATGAAATTAGATTCCTCAGTAACRCTGAAATGAAAGAAATGAAATTCTTAACAATCTTACAGTAGAAGTAATGAGTCTATCCCATTTAAAAAGCCTTGTACAGTTAATTTTTGCAACTGGAAAATAGGGTTATAATAATATGATGGGGAAAATTTTTATTTTTATATAAATTAACCATCTATAGAAACTCTAAATATATAAATCCAGATATTCTGATGAATGAATATTAGCAATTTCTCAAACACACACAAAAAAAAGAAGATTAAAAATACACCGAGTCCTAACATTCACAACAACAACAACAACAAAAAAAAAAGGATTATAAATGAATTGGATGGAAAACTAAAGCCCAGACACAGGCATTATGCAGATATGTATTAAGAAGAAATTCCAGGCAGACTGGAAGCTGTTCTCTCAGGCCACTCACTGGACTCAGTAAAAAACAGAAGTCTGCCTTAGCTTATTCATGAACAGAATAAGARAGGCTGATTAGATGACTTGCTCCATTGCTGATTTCAAAGTGTATTTCAGTTGRATGTTGTGGTACCTACAACTGCACTTAAGTAATTACTTGTAATTAGGCTTTCACAGAATCATAGACTCAGTCAGGTTGGAAGGGACCTCTGGAGATCTAGTCCAGTCTCCCTCAGCAGGGTCACCTAGAGGCTTTGCTGCAAATCAACATGATCATCTGGGATAGTCTTRGAAGGGCAGAAGCATTTGGGCTCCTGTTGTTAGATCACATATAAGAACCTACTGCAGAAGGTTTTGGAAGAACCGAGAGGGACTTGTAAGAAATCTCTGACTGTATTTGATGTTGTTGTCTGGGTGTTGCCTCTATATCCATGCTGGCTGCTCAGAGTTTCACAGGTGGCTCTTTTTTTTTTAAGGAAGCTATTTTCTGTACTTTTATGTTTTTTCCATGAGGAATTCACTTTTACAGATTGTTTCATGCCAGGCTTTTTAAGGAGATAGCTGGCCAGTCTCTGGTGTGCTGGGTCTATGCAGGGCCTAATTCAGAAGATTTATTGATACTAGCAGATAACTAGGAGTCATCTCATCTGATTTTAGCTTTGAAACTCCAAGAATGGCTATTACTTGCAGTGCCTATTTTCAAAAAGATAGTTTGTGATCTTTCAGGTTTTGTGTGTTCCTCTCCAAAAGCTACTCTCCTGAAGGAACCACTAGATGGCATCAAGCAAGTCAAGTCTAAAGGTAGCTCATTTTTGAAAATGGCTCTGTTTTTGCTATGAGCACAAAAAGTARTGTTAAAAATGAGTAAAAACACCTAGAAGGTATTTGTAAGTTATAGGCTGCTCTTATRTGGGCAAATTCTGTTTACCTGCTTCCACTGTCAGCTACAGTGCACACAGATGCCTACTTATATTTAGCATTACTGTTCCCAAGCACTATAAACTAATGCAGCCAGTTCTCTTAAAATCAGGAGATTAGTGTGAAAATCATGATTGGTTAAAAYGCAATGATTTTGAGGCTTTTTAAATTTGCTTCCTGTTTTTTGATCCTTTAGAGACCTATGAGTGACTGTTCTATAACCCATAACCAAGTGTTCGAGATCTTGCTTCTGATAATAACCAAATGCTTCAGAGGAAGGAAAACCACAGCAGCAGATGTATGATAATCTCTCTTGCATGMGTTTACTACTGATCTTAATAGTTATCAACTGATTTAGATTTGGAAAACTAGACTGAGTCATCTGACATCCAGGGATCATATTCCTTTGCTCTCCTTAACAGCTGCAAAAGGTTGGAAGGCATCAGAAAAAGAAATTTGATGCTATTTTSCAAATACATGCAGGAGCAGCTGATAACTCTCCAGCAGGAGAGCAACTCAGACATACTAGGAAGCAATGGGAAGGGTTAATCAGAAGCAACCGCTTCTCAGTTCCCACATGTGCATGTAAGTGGAGGGTGGTTTCTTGTCCATGTTTTTTAGARATGTGTCCTCACTGCAAAACATGTGGGGATTACCAGGCAGTCCCAGCTGTGCAGAAGTTGGATGGCTGCTGAGATAAGCTTAGACTCAAAATGAGCAAACAAAATGAGCAAATGCATAAAAGAAAGAACTCACCTGTATCTCAATGCTACTGGCAAATCCTGGCATGCTATGAAGATTCACTCAGGAGCTGATAGGTGTTTTTAACATATCCAGCCCAGTTCTCCAACTCCGAAGGTTCCTCTGTATCACTTTTTCTCTGAGAAGGCCTGTGAAAGCAATGCCCTGGTTGGCCATCGGCAAAAGGAACTACCGGCCCATTACTTAGTGAGGAAGAGGAGCAAACAGTGGAAAGCACAAAGAAGCTAAAGTGCTCAAAAGGATTTTTGTTTCATTCTTCACAAATAAGTTTCTGACCAGGGAATTAATCAAGTTAATTGTATGGGGAATAGGTTACTCCAAGGCAGCATAAGGGCACAATGAATTAAAGAAATATCTAAACTTAAAGAAATACTATGTGTTCAAGCTGGCAAGGGCTGCTAAAATCCCCCCTAGACTACTTAAGGAATTAGTTGAACTAAATCTGTTTGTACTTGGGGACGCATAGAAAACAGCAGAGGTCCCAAAGGAATGGAGAAAGGCAAGTGCAACATCTATCCTGAAAAGGAGACAAAAAAATGGCTCTAGGGCCAATTTCCAGGCCCTTTCCAGGCCCCAGGACTTGCAAGTGATCACTGAGTATCTCACTGTTAGTACCAAATAGATAATACGATTATAAGGAGCTGCAACTAGGGATTTGATGAGAACAATATGTCAAACCAGTCTTATTTCCTTGACAAGATGGCTGCTTTGACAGGAAAGAGAAACCTGATTTGTGATCTTGACTTCAGTGCTTAATACTCTTTCAATACTCTTTTCCTTCTGCCATCACATCATATAAGTAAACTCAGGAATTATTTTCTAAATCACAGCTGACTTACAGAAACAAGTAGTGAGCAACAAAGCAGAGAAATGCTAAGATTCCCATAATTCCTCTATTACATTTGCATCCTGGCAGTGTCATTATATCAAAAATACACTCTAGTTTCTTTCTTCTGTAAGCGTGCCTGTCATGTCCTCATCATAACAGCTCACATTGGACGTTTTAGCATATACGTTTAAAAAATGACACCCATGAAGCCACTGTAAAATACAAATGTAATCAAAAGAAGCCATAGAAAGGTAGAGATAGCCCAAAACAAAAGGCTAGATTTCCCTGCACTGAATTTTGAGTGACTTTAGTTCTTCAAATCTAGATGTAAATTTATATAAATATAAGGATTTTATAAACTCTTTGTATTTTTATTGGGGCTTGAGCCAAAAGCCATCTGGACTGGCTATGCATTCTAGCAGCCTGTGGTGTATTTGCAACCTGTATCTTGTTTCTGTGCCTACCACTGTGGGTATGTGTCCACTATCAGCCAAGGAGTAAGTCTCCTTCCCTGTTCTGTAGGCTGTTATGATTCTTTCTCCAAAAATTTAGAGAATGCAAATAATGATAATCTCAAACTAAATCCCAGTTGGGGAGGCATGCTTTGCCTACCCTGGCTTTGTGGCAGAAAGGTGCGATGTCTTTGAGTTGTGCTCTAGCATTTTCTGTTCCCTTCTACCAGGGCTCCATCTGAATTGGGAGGTGTTAGAAAACAAACCTCTTAAAAAGATTTGACATCTAACAATTTGAAGCTCCAGACCCCCAAACCACAGGATTTCATTCAAAAAGCCAGTAAGATTGCTCCTTGGTAACTTGTGAGCTGTAAAACTGGCTATGTGCTCCCCCTGACAAGGGCTTCTTTGTGCCGCATTGTGTAATGGCCATCACAGGGCTGATGTGGGCTAGGCCATAAATAACTTCTGCATAAGTATTTTTAGCAATACTTTCTGCTCTCTTGAGTTACCCTAGGCAGTTTGAAGTGTGTGTGTTCACTTGTAAAGTAGGCGGGGGTGCCCAGAAGAGCCCCCATCCTAAGGACAGGGCAAATATCACAGCACTCCCGATATGCACATCAATGCAGTAAGAATGGACGCTTCCTTGAAAAACACATCCAGAAGAAGCAAGTTTTCTCAGAAGAGCTGCTTATCAGGGTGGTAAAGTATGTTGTCCTATTGTAGGAATGTGAATGAACCCAGTGCCCATGAAAGGTGGATGTAAACAGAAGGGGTCTGAGCAGGTTACTCTGCAGCCAAGCCTTGTGCTACAATGCCTGATTCTGTCTATAGAAAACACCAATCTCTATAAATCATTGTCTTACCTTGGAAACATAGCAAGGGTTAATAGAGAATTTCAGTTGCCAGAGGCTCCATCAACAAGGAAAAAACTGAACCAATCACACATATATATGAAACTACATATTAGGAACTCAGATATGTCTGAAAAAGCAAAGCAGGACAAAACAGCCACCCACCCTCCCTTCCCCCTCCTTCAGAGGCTTCAGAAGAGTGTAATATACTCCCAGTAATCAGCCAGAACAGGCTTCAGCTGATAGCACAGTGRGGAAAATACTAACAGTACTTTGCAGTACAAACTACCTGCAGGTTTTCACATGTATTTATCAATTACAGATTCTCTGACTGCCTCTGGACAGAGCAAATCAGGAATATGATGCTAGACCTTTGAAAAATTCTGCATGCATCTCTTACCAGAACCAAGTGACTAACAGAAAAGGAGCTGCAGGTAGTCAGAAAAATCATGAGAAAAATTGTTCGGCATTGATCCAGACTGGCATTGTCCAGAATAGTCTGCACATTGTGACAGCTAGTCTAGGGTGGCTTAATTCAGTTGATGAGATTCACAAAAAGCTGAGAGAGAGAGTTCTAAGGACTATGGAACTCACTAGTTAAAACATTCATTTGGGATGTAACAGGACTTGAAGATACACAGCAGAGGGCAACCTGTCTAGTCAGTTCTGCAAACACTGGGAATCTGGACCCCCAAAACTCAAGGGGCTCATTTTGGAAATGGTAGAGTGAAGAACTGACATGCTTGCCTCCAATTTTTCCTTAGCACAAGCTGTATTTTAACAGAACAAGCTGTTAATCAGATGCAGAAGTTCAACTCTGCTATGTTATGAAGTAATTTTGTAACCACAGGCAATCACCTAGAGTTAGGTATTTGAAAGTACTTAAATATACAGCTCTCAGTCATTTCTCTTAAGACAGATGATAGTAGGCTCTTTAGTGATTGAAAAGGAAAGGGATCTCCCATGACTTTCATTTTCACCTCTTGGTTCCAAAGTAGCTGCTACAGTCTTAACTTTAAGGCCTCAGCAAGTATTTGTGGTGACTGATATACCTCAACCCAGACCGGAGTTTGTTTTTCAAACACAGTTGATGTAATTAGCATGTATTGACTAATGAGGTGAAACTTAAGGGGCTTGTCTGAGGCAGTAAGGGACTTGCTGTAAAGATTCCCCCTACTAGCAAGGTTATTTATTGACAGAGAATAGCTGTCCCCTTTGGCTTTTCTGKGGGTATATTTGGAGGACAGTATAACACAGGGACAACTGAGACAATGCAATATCTGATCCTTTCAGCTATGTTCCTAGTACTCTTAGAGCTCAGTACTCTTTCTCTGATATTTTATCTTTTGAAAGGAAGGGAAATATATTAAGAGAACTGCAGTGTAATATTAATTCCTTTTTGTTCCACTCTTTCAGCCAGAGACTGAAAGTAGGGGGAGCTTCTAACTATCCGTAATTGTAAGGGGAGGGAGGTTACAGCACATGGCCAGATGCCAGTCTGAGAGTAAAGCAATGAAAACCAGATATTGTAGTAGTTATTCCAATTAGGTATAAAGGTGATAGCAGCTAATGGGAAATGCTGTTAGGATGTAAGTCAGGCAGCTGTGAATTCTCAAGTATAGTCCTAGATCTTGCACTTGAGCAAGTTGTTCTTCCTATTCTAGTATCTCAGTAGAAGTGTTGGTTAAACAATTACCTGTATGTGAAATAAGTAGCCAGAGTTTTACTTGGTAGTGCTGTAATGGAGAGCTGCTATTTGCCTGCCAAGTGCTGTTTTCTCCAAAAAGGTGATTTCGTCATAAATAAATGTACTACTGGAAATGCCTTGGTGAATCCATTTTTAATCGGAAAGATGTGATCTGTTTTCCTCGCTACATCTTCTTTCTTTTTCCATCTCCTTTCAGAACATACCAGAGACTAAATATAAGCTATCCACCAAACTGAAACAACCAGTGAAAGGAGGTGACACCCTCCAGGCTGCTAGGAATGGATGATCTTGCATTATTTTGTTAAGTAGCAGATGGACACTTGCGCAAAGATTTGGACCACATTTGCTGATGAAGTCACTGCTTAAAAGCATCTACTATGTTGACCTCTTCACTATAGGCAGGGGCAAAACTTTGGGGAAACTTTTGAAGTTTTCCTGCCAGCCTGCCTATGGCAGCTGGGGTTGTATAAAATAAGAGTAAAGCCTCTTTAGAGTGCTCCTGACATCTGTACAGTATCTGGCACATGCTTCCTTACCTATTGGGAATGAGAAGAAAAAGTATACTGCACATATGAAATGTCTAGGTCGTGTTACAACAGGGGAACAAAGGCAAGAGGGAGATATCTGTACATCAGTGAGGAATAGATAAGAACAGTGCAAAGAAAGCAGGCAGGTTGGAGTATAGCCAGATGATGAGTTCCCTCCTATCAGACTAGTGTGTGGAGCAGCCAGAAGTATTTGGATGCTTGTTGTGCACTTGGCAGTACCATCAGGAAGTTTCAGGTGCAAACAAACAAGAAAGAAGAACGGACAAACGAGCAATGAAGATAGAAAGTTAAATTATCTTCACCTAGTTACAAGGTAATGCCCTTGGGTCTCCCCAGGCATAAAATTTATGTAAGAGAWGTTGGAAGCCGTTGAGCTGAACTGAGCAAAGTTTGAGATCTGGAGTGAGCTCTGTGCATCTTCTCAATGATATTTGCATATGGGAGTTCAGCAGAAGTGAAAGAGGTGCATACGGTACAAAGCCTGGCTCGCTGGTAAGAATAAGGCAAAGTAAAGCTGCAAAATGTCTACRTGGCAAACTGTAACTCAGCCTGGTTAGTTGGATTTATTTCCATATGTACTAAAAAAGAGCAATAGTAAACATTTAAAATTAGAATGAGGTGAATGGAATCTGCTGACACATTTGATATTTACTGAACTGTATCCTCAAAGAACTCAAGGGAAAAGGAATCGTGAGGCCAGGCAAGAAGACAGCTAGCACTCRGCACAAACAGCAATCTGTTGCTACTCTGAGAAGCTGGGGTGTTGACATAGGCTAGATGCCCTAACTTTCTCCATTCTGGTCTAGCCAAAGGCGGGACTAACGTAGTCTAGTGCCGAAGACCAACCGAGCATTTACTGTTGGCTGGGTGAATTCAGAAAGTGTTTATTCACCAGGTCCCTGGCACCATTATGCCACTATATTGGAAGAAATTAGCCAAAGCAGAAGCTGGTATTTGGGGACAATAGCCAGGTATTTGAGTTTTGTTCGTGGGTACATGTCTGAAGGGTGCAGTGRGTGAGTTGAAATGCTCTCTGAAACCATCAGGATGTTAAATGTAGATAAATGAACATGGGACAATGAGGCTGATACTGAATGRGAGGAAACAGCTGCTCCCTAGTGCATGACCACAAGTGAAGCAGATGTTTTCGAGACAGAGATGTGAAACAAAAGGATAGATGTCCCTCTTGCCTGCCTCCACAAAGTAGCATCCAATTGAAATCTAAGCATGAATGAAACAGTATTTTCTTTCACTGGCAAGAGTTTGCATTGAAAGATGACACAAGCAAAGCAGAATGCATGGATTACTGTCTTCAGAGACATCTCCGTTTGTGTTGGCAATATGTAACAGAGAAGAGGTAGTAAGAGGAATTACCCATAGTCATGTTCTTGGACCCAAAACACAAACAAGAATGAGATTTGCGGAGCTGCCATGATCTGATATACAAACATGCTGATTTATTCCAGCTAGCTGTAAAAGTATGGTTGGAGGCAAGCTTTTCAACTGTGGAAATGTTGATCGAGGAGCTCATGGCATCACTGGCCTAATTCTGTAATGGGTCTTAGAATTCTGGGAAATTACAAATACTGAAAACTGAGAATGCTAAGCCACTATGAATAAAAAGGCAAGTCTGATGACTGAAGCAGACCTGAATGCATATTTATAATTGAAGCTGCTTTTTCAAGGAAAATGCTGTTTGAATGTGTTTTAAAAGGGATTGGTTTCAACCCATGCTGTAAACAAAGCAGAAATGAAAYGCCAGCATGTTTTTGGCACCCTTGGTACAGCACACTGAGCTTTGCTTAAAAAACTTTCAAAATATGTTTGTGTTAAATAAAACATAAGTTAAAATGGGAATTTAGTATTTTCCTTTTATTATGAATATAAATTGCTATGAAAACGTTTTCTTTCTGGGAAGTTTTGATATCTTTTTGTGCTATTTTCTCGCTGTTTCGAGGTCAGCAGAGAAAAAAAAAAAAATAGGATTGCCTCTGAACTGGACACCTGGTTCTTTGTGATTCTGTATGGATAACTACARGCTCATTTCTGGATTGAATTCAAGTAATGGAAAAGGCAGTATGGAATTCCACCCAATGGAATTTCACAGTAGCAGAATAATTAATTAACAACCAGTGAACATGGCTCTATAGAGGCAGACTTTCCCAAATGACCCTTTTCCTTCAGCACTATTGGCAGTGTGGCTATTAACTGTAGATGCACAGGAATGGTAGTGCTTTGTAAGCATAACATTATGCATACACAGTAACATTGCGTCTGTTCTTCTTCAGTTAACCTGTAGATCTCAAAAGAAGAGAACTTCTCAGTGAGGATGATGTTTCTAATGGGAGTCGGTGTCTTCATGGCTGACCTGGAGATAAATAAAACATTGTTTGCTAATAACGGTGGCAGATGGCGCAAAAATTGTGTATCACCACTATTTCCCACTTCACTGAGCATACAACGTGATCTGGATTGCTTGATGAAACGGTTCCAAGAAGATACAGTACAAAATAGCACAAARCCATATACAACCCTGCTGATGAAGCGTCGGGGTGCACCCTCAACCATGACACCTGCTTGGAAAAGGTGTTGGAGTGGACAAGTAATGAAATCCAATTTCCCACTGAGATGTGGTGGCACAAACAAAAGAATCRATGGGAAGTAGTGAGCAGCCGAGGGTTAGTAACTCCACTTCCTTGCACTGCCCAGGTGACAGGAGCAATCTTTCTGCCACTCATGTTCTGAAAATGATGCTGAAAAGTTAAATAATGAAGAAAAGAAACAAAAACACTTAGAAAACTTGAGAAAAAAAGCTCTYTCATGAGCAAAGGCTTGCTGAATGACTTGGCAACTGCTTGTAAATATCCTCACAGGGGAAAACCCCTGGGAAGTCTCTTTACTGCATCAGAGAAAGGTAAAGCAACAACTCTGTCTGGAAGCTAAAACCAAGCAAAACAAAGATCAAGCAAGATTTTTAGGATGTGGCTATTCACTGGAACAAAGTATTGATGGGTTTGAAAACTCCTTGATGTTTTCAAATCAAGATCAAATGATTTTGTGGAAGTATGCATTAACAAAGTACAATTCACTATATTAATTAAAGGCATACCGGTGTAAAGGTAGTGTCCCCTGTGCTYGCATTACCCTGTTTGATCTTATGAGGAATTACACAAATTTTACAACATAGTTTATAGAAAAATATGACTTTGTCTTGTTAATATCTTTAGGATGGGTGGTACATTTACTATGTCTTTTTGGAGTCATAGCCTCTCCACGGTGTGATCAGTAATGCTATCATCTAGCATGAACCCTGAAGCATACAATATCAAACCTACAGCTTTTCTGCATCCCTGGACACCAGACTGGGTGGCCTGGTGATGAGCAGGGGCATGTACCTCTCAGGCTGCAGTTCCATGCTACAGGTGCACCCTTCCCGTGTACCCTGATGTGATCTCCATTTGACTGTTTGGCCTGGCTTTCAGATGTAATCTCATGCTATTAACTGGAGTATTGACTACCAGCCTTTGCAGAGCCTGGGTTTGTAGTGGATCAAAAGTAGAAGAAAATAAATACATAGAGCTTACATGGTATTAAGGACTTGAAGCATRTATTTTTTTTTTTCCTATTTCTGGCATCTGTTGGTTCCTTCATGGTCTTGTCATCATTTGGGAAAATGTCTGATATAAACACACTCAGATCAGATGCTCCAAGATTGGTATCTAGTTTGATGAATGAGCTCAAAATTCTTCTTAATGTTAGAAATAAAATTTGCTTTAAGTTCTTGACGGTTAGTGATTCATCTGTATTTCAGATATGGGAACTGTCTCATTACTGGCATGTCCAGTGGAACTTGCAAGGGAGAGACCTCCCGGGCATCAGAGCTTTGCAGTCACTAAAGTAAAGATAAATTGAAGTTCAGTGAGACTGCCTGACTTGCCTACCTTCCCTTAGCTAACTCCATTCAGTGCCTTCATGATGGCTCCAGCCTTCCATATATTATAAACATCTAGACAAAGATGATATATTGTACAAATAAGTCTGCACATTAGGACCTGGTTTCTTTGTACTGCAGCATGCCATAGGTAGGAGGTACAAGGTTACTGGAATGTGGTCTTCCATTAGGATTTAGTGGAAAATTTCCATATATACTAAATCTACTCACCCCTGAACAAGTCTCCTGAGAGGAATATAAAAGGCAAAGGGGGTAGTAAATACTGTGCTGAGACTGGTAACTTTGGATATAATTGTATTTTTGTATGCAATTGACATAAATATGTTAAAAAAAAAGGCAAAATGGGAACCTCTTTTTATACCTCTTGCAGCAAGAAGCAGCCTAAATATAGCTCCAAATACATATGTACCAGAGAAGAGAGCAGTGACTATAGTCCATCTGCACCAGTCAATCTTATACGAGAGATGAACAGATTTAACTGATTCTTGCAGAGCAGCATTTGAGCCCTGTGCAATGAATCTATTCTGGTCCTAACGCAGTACTTAGTTCTGATGCAAAACTTGTTTACTTGGAGATATTTCTAACCAATATGTTTAAGATGAGAGAGCAATACATCTGAAACTGGCTCCAAGATTTAGTATCTGTGTCCCTGCAGACACACCTCATTTAGTATAGCATGCCTTCAGGCTCTGGGAGCTTGGTCTCTGGGAGCAAAGGCCCATAGCTGTGCACACACTGAAATTTGTCTTCTCTCCATATTCATTATGAGAGCAACTAAAGCCTTGTGTCAGTTCTGAAGGTCCTAAAAGTGCCTTAGCTCTTTTGAAGCCATAGGAGTAGCAATGACCCTTACTAGTCTGCATTTGTTCTTTCTTGAAGACAGAGACCTTGTCCCAACAGATTGGAATTGGCCATTTTGTATGTCTATTACCAGCTTCACTTGATGATGTTAGCTTGATGTTAGCTGTATCTTCAGACTGCTGTAGCTGACTGAGTGAATAACATGGTCAAATAAGGACACAGTTTGCAAATAAACCTTGTAAAATGCCAGCAAATAACAAATATATTTGCTCAGGAGGATATTTGATTGCAAATTATTTGTATTTCTCGGCTTATGTTTTCAATTCTGCCAGGTTCATTGACAGCGATGTGACACATCCAGTTGTAGGAAACTGGAACTATTTAACCATTTAATGTTGGTAATTATTTCTTATAAAGCATTCTGCAATTTATCAGCTCACTTTCCAAACATCTCATTCCCCCCTCCTCCTATTTGATCACTCAGAATGAACACTTATGAAAAAACCTATTTGAGCCTTTTGAAGTGTGTCTGTCTGAAATCATAGAGAAATTCATACCTGAAGAGGCCTCTAGAATCTGAGYTTCTAAATTTTATGAGCTGCTAGATAGGGGTTTTTGTCTTTATTTTTTCAGATTGACTCAGCTCTGGGTTTTTCAGTTTATCTATTTTCTCAGCCTGATGCAGCAATGCTGTTAGGATTTAGCTCACAGAGACTGGTAACAAGAAAGTGATCAGCTGTGTTTGATCTCTGAAGGAAAGAGCAGAAAAAAATCTAAAGTATATTGCAGAAGAGGGCTGCTGAAGGAAGGGAAGTGATGTGTGAATTATAAATAGATTTCAGCACTATTAAAATGGGTGAAATATGGCCCCTTCTTTCCTCACAGCTCCAGCAATGTCACAAGGGCTGCACCTGTGGGCATGAAATAAGAGTCTGTTCGAGGGGCCACAGGCCCTGTACTTTGAGCACTTAGTTCATGTTGCCCAGGCAGGAATTACAAGAACTTGTGAAGAAGCAACCAGATTGATTAGAATGGCTAGGAAGGGTTTTTGTTGTTGTTGTTGTTGTTGTTTGTTTGTTTGTTTGTTTTTTCTCAAGGAAAGAAAATATATTTAGTATATTATCCACTATGATGTGTCTGAATGTCAGCTGAAGGTGGGTAGCTAACTCCCAGGATTACCATGTTCTCTGAGGGGGAGGAGAAAAGTTGTTATACAAAATGGAACAAGACAAATGAAGTTTTTATTCTGGGTGAACAGTGGGAAATACTGCCAACAGCAAGCTCAACTGATGGTGGAATAGCCACCCAAAGGAGACTGGTCGAAGGCTCTTGGGGTTATTTAATGAAGTGCAGTTAACTTAGGATCCCTCGGCTTCAGTACCTGAGGTTTTTTTTATGAGCATTTGAGGCCTTGCTTGTATCCCTGAGCTCATTGACTATGAATTCATCCTATGGGGAAGCAGGGTAGTGGATCAAGCCCAGGAGTGCTCTAAAAGCACTGGGAACAGAGGGGCACCTTGATCAGATTGGGCAAATCACCTCCCCAAGTGGTGTTTGGTGAACAAGRCTTCTGGCTCCAACATTTACCAGCTCGTAAGACTGTACATGTCACTTATAACAACAGCAGGTTAAAGAACTCAGTTTTATTTAGAGAGAAAGGACCTATTTTAAAAGTTTTGACCAAATTCTTTTAAACCACAGTGGTAAACCACAAATTCTTTTAATGCTCTGTCCTGCACAGCACCATCCTGCACTGGCAGGGGGCTCCTGTTGAACTCATTAGCAAAATTTCACTCTTTCCAAAATGCAGAGGTGCAGGCTTGCCAGCCTTACTCTTTTGCAGAGGTTACTACAAACGCACATTGCTTCTCCCCTCTGCGCCTCCCTCTCAATTTCCCGTTGGGGCACCTGCCCTCTACCCACGATTCCAGAAGCAAACCTGTGGCAAACACAACTGCAGCTGGTAAAAAGAAACAGCAGAGAAATACTCATGTTTTTTCAGCTCCACTTTGCAATTTAAATAAAGCAGAAGGACCCGACACGCATGAACCAGGAGCTCCCAGCCACTGCTCTGTATTTTATTCCATGTCCTGGGTTCAGATCACCAGCAGGGAGACACTCTGTGGTATCACTGCAGTCCTTCCAGATGCTCCTGAGGGCCTGAAGATGAATGATACAACATAGAAAGACACCAAGTCAGCCTGTGATATCATAARAACATCTTAGCCGAGGGCCCAGTGAATTTCTTTTGCAGGCCTAGCTTCTGCAGTGCTTTGAAACGCAGGCTGCAGCCCGCGGACTTGGCTAGAGGACGTAGAAGTCGTTGTTGTTCGATAAATCACTGTAATGGCAGAGGGCGAGAGCGGGGACTTGTGCGGGCAGGGGCTCTGGCTGACTCCTGTTCTGAACCCCCCGCGCCTCAGGCCTGCCTGAGCCCGGCTTGCAGAGGTGAGTCTCCCATCTGGACTCAGCCACAGCCTGATGTTTGCGCTGRAGTCTGCTGTCACCATTGCAATAGGTCACACAGCACTGGCAGGCCAAGAAGTGTTTGGCTCGGTGTTTGGCTTTTGACCTGGGGGCTGAGGCCGGCCCTCTGGGAGCAGCAGCTCCTGCTGCGGCGCCCGGCGTGTCGGGCTGCCCTTTCAAGCGGCTCCGTCGCCTCTGGATGGGGTCGAGGCTGATGTCGGACTGGGAGGAGCAGCTCTCGTTCCAGCCGGAGCCAGCGTTCAGGCTCCGCAGCGGCAGGGCGAGACGCAGTGCCTTCCAGAACTGGGAGCCGGACCTCTTCGACTTCTCCCCCTTCCAGGTGACGAAGGAGACGGACTCCTTCAGCTGGAGGATGCTGGGGTGGGTGCACTGCAGTGGTCTGTACTCTACCACAATGAGCTTAGTGGCAATGGCGTTCTGGCACATGATGCCGAGCTTGAACTCCAGCAGGCTGATGCTCTTCTCTGTCAAGTAATCGGGACTCAGGACCACRATCATCCTACGGCTCCTCTGAATGAAGTCGAAAACTGCTTCAGTGGTATCTATGAGTGCAAGAGCAGAGGGATTGGGGTGCACAAAAGCAAAGGAACAGGGAGAGAAAAGCCCAGGAAAGCTGTTTCACRGCATACCTGCACAGATCCTCCTTCCCAGAGAAGGGAAGTTGGTGGAAGCCCAGTGAATTTTGATTTGCCCACAGTCCTGACTGCAGGAGCAATACTAATATTTTTGTTTTGCAGTTGTTTTTTGAGAAGGCTGAAGTGGTAAATGAGAAACAGCAGCAACAGGATAGACAAGTGGTCTGGCCAGCACAGCACTATGGTTCCAGCTCTGTATGTTATCATCTCCTGCACAGACAAATGCAGGAGTTTCATAAAGGGCAGTTCAAGAACCACCTGCCACAGCTCTGGCAGCCCTTTGCACCAGGAAAACATAGTGAAGCAATCACATAACTGGGCTCCAGTTTGCACTAGCAAGGCTAAAAATCCACCTCCCTCCCTCTCATGCYGCTTATCCAGAAATGGAAGCATCCAAACTTAGAAATATGGAAATGTCAGCCTTAAACTTCTCCATCAGTTCCTCTAGCTGTAATGTGGGGTGAAAATACTGTCCTTCAAAGCATTTCTTATGGTTATTTGCAGTTTGTAAAGCACAGCAAGATGCTTAGCCGGAACGGTGCCAGGCAAGGACAGCATCTCTTTTATTATAAGCACTGAAAAGCAGCTAACCTGAAGGATGTCCTTGGACTTCTATCTACGACTTGTGATGCAGTAAGCGTATTGAAGGTGTTATGGCTAATGAGTGAGCAGTGCAAAAGATGGGAATTAATAGAACTGTGGCACTTAGCAAATTAACTCAGATTGATTAACAAAATGGTTGTGAAAACTTAAAGAACATGTAAAAGCTGCCCACTTGCTGAGGGCTTGTGCCTGGTACTGGGGGACCTGAGGACAAGGCGGTGTTCACCAGGACAGGGAGAACTGTTGGAGTGGGAGCTCTTGCAGACTCAGTGAGAAAACCCTCTTGTAGGAGATGGCTGTTTAAGAATTTTCTTGGGAGAGAAGAGCTGATTGCTGTTTCCATCTCCTTTTGCATTGCTAAAGACAGAGGGGATATTGCAGCAGCTTCCAGCTCTTTCATGCAATTTTGACCCCACTTTTGTTCACCTTATTTACTCTGAGGCTTTGGGGGCCATTCTATRCAGTGAGAAGGGTGAGAAAGAAGAGGAGAGCTCTTTAAAACTGCCAGCAGAACAGAGCTGCAATTCAGAGGGCTTCCACCCTGGCGTGTCGTCCTTGTTGGTACCTTGACACCAGCGAGAGCTGATACATGGGCAGATCACCACAAAAAATCTGTAAACCCTGTTTGATGCCCCATTTTGGAGACTCTCCTCACCCTCTACCAGTGTAACAGTGGTGTTTTATGTAATAAAAATACTGCTCCTTCCATGCAGTGCCTTTTATTCTTCCAGCACTTGACTGTTTCTATTTCCTTTTCTCACAGTGCAAAATGCACTGTGTTGCACCTGAAGGCATCTTATTTTAAAACTATACAAAGAAATGTTTTTTTCAAAGCCATTTGGCCAGTAGTAAAACTCATTGTCACTAGATTGCTTGGGAACCAAGGACTTGAGATAAAAAAAATTGTCTATTAGGAATATCCTAATGGAGAAAGTAAGGTACTGTTTGGTTGTTTAATGTAGTACTGGAATTTAAATAAAACTGTTTAGAGTATTTTTTTTCTTATATGCAAGCTTTTTTAGGGATTTTTCCCTGTCCAGGCATGAAAATATGGATTCATTGAAACCAAAAGTAAATGATAAAGTCAATTCTGTCAAAATCTTCACTTAAAGCTGTGAAACATTCTAACCACCCTATTTCAAAGGCACAAAGAATTGGCAGCAATCTGCCAATTTACTGAGTCCAGACCTCATACAAACCTTTCTATAACTGATTGGGATCTATTCTGAAATCAGCTAGGCTTTAACAGTTTGTAAAAGAAAAAGCTCCTTTGCTGGTTTGAAAGACCTTTCTTTTTGAAACTGAAATCACAGAATCACAGAAAAATGTACGCAGGAACAATCCTTGYGAGGTCACCTGTTTCACCCGCCTGCTCAAAAGAACAGATTAAATTAACGTGAATGACTCCAAAACTGTTGAAATGAAATGTTTCAGACTGAAATGACAATGACGGTTCTCTTTTATCATATTTTGAGTTTGCTACATTTTTAGAGACTCAGCATTTTTTCAGCCTAGAAAATATAAGAGGTACATTTCACTCCTGGGAAAGGGATGCCCTTAGACTTGGCTGACCAGGACAACTCAGGCTTACAATCAGATGTCCAGGGATTTGTCATAATCCCACCTCACATAGAATCTCAGGTGATCATTTCATGATGTGCAGGCAGGATGATTCCTCCCAGTAATACCAACAGACTAGGATGGGACAGGCAGGAATGACATTGCTGCGGTCTGGGTACCAACAAAGCTGGAAATTAGATACCCTTGGATTTCTGTCTTTCACTTAAAAAAAAAAAAAAAAAAAAGAGAGAGAGAGACTTCCATCTTTACCATACAATTTTCATGAAGGACTGGAAATTTTTGTTGCATTACTTGTGTCTGCCCTAATGCACCCTGGAGATAGAACAGAAGCATTTAAAAACCCTGCATCTGTCTCAGCCCAATAAAAGCTGTGGGGTTAAATCCACCGAGTGTCACAAGTCTCCATTAACTAATCTGATAGGAAGCAGTCAAGGGAAAAAATCAAGAAAATGGGTTAGAGGGGGAAAAAAATGAAGATGAATAAACCTTTTTTAGCCAACTACTTGTAAGGYGAGAGGAGAAGCAATATGTGCTGTGGTTAAGGCGGATTTCCAAGCGCTGTCCAAAACTCCAGCTATTTGCTTGGTCTCTYGCATTTTTCTACCCTGTGATTGCACATGTGAGTGTTTCCTGGGTCAGAGACTTTCTATGTGTGCATGTACAACTGCTGGGTGACATTTGGCTGCTGCATGCCTCCGCATTTCTGCCTTTGTGGACCAGGTGGCAGGAACAGTGTCTAAAGCTTGTGCTGGGTCTATGCAGCCAGTAAAATCCCACCCTCTAAGGAGATGTCGCCAGCTGATCTTGACGCATGGACTACATAGTCACCTTTCTCTGACATCCTTTCRCAGATGTGATGGTAGGGGGAACGATACTGATGAGAAATGCCCAAGGATTGAAATGCAAAAGTGAAAATGTTTTATTGAAAAGCAAAATAAAATAACACTGACACTTCACAGATCAAATAACACAAAGGTAAAAACATACAGAAAAGAGAAGGGAGAACTCTGGAACAGCTGTAAAACATCAAACAGCACAGAGGGAAATATCCATTCCAATTTGTGCAAGGCTGTTTCCCCGTGAAATAACAATGAGGAACTTTGTATGAGCTGCATATTGATAAATGTTAGGTTACAGCACAGAGACTCAAATGAGTCAGCTGAACTAGACAGACAGTGACAGGATCCTCTAATGGAAACCATGTGTGGCATAGGAAGTAATGGAAGGTTTATTAGAGGAGGCCTGCAGAGCTGCATTGCAGCCAACATTTGGGTTTGCCCCTGGTCTGGCAGCTCCCACTGAAGCCAGTGGTCAAGCTCCAGTCCGCTCCTTCCACACTACTCCCTTTGGACCTCTCATGCCCATTTTAGACCATCTCACCTCTTGCCTTGTGGCTGTTCTGCCAAGCTTTTGCTTCGCCTCTCTCGGTAATCCTGTTCTGGGGTTGCAATGGCACCAAAGGCCACTGCACTGTATGCCAGAGAAAGACTATGCCCATTATTTATTTAGAAAACTTTTAGAATAAACCCAGCAAAGTAGATGAGGGGGCTTTAATTTTCTAAATAATCAGACTTAGTAAAATATCAGCAGAAACTCTCTTGGTGCCACAGCCAAAAGTGAGAGGCAATGTGGTGAGGTCTAGGATGTTAATTGAATTTATGCATATTTCTGAGACAATTTTTTAGAAATCAAATTGGAATCTAACACAGTTCTGCTTTGGCCTCAGGGCCTTTCCTCTGCCTGCAGATCTGGCAGCTGCTTACAGAGATGCTGAGAACATGAACAAAAAGATGAAGCTGGGCAAAATAATGCAGTTGCAATGGCTTCACAAAGCTTAGCATATTTTTGGATGGTATCTCATACAAATGAAGCTTCACGGAGTGTGGGAATCTGCTCTGCCTTTCTGCAGAAGGAAGGCTCAACAACAGCAAAACTTTTAAGCACCTCTGAGCAGGTAAGAAGCTCCACTGCCTTTAGTGAAGCCGACTGCAATTTTTCACCTGCTTAAAACAAAGCTTAYTGGGGGGAGAGGGGGAGGGAGGGATGAAGAGGAAGGCGAGAAAGAAGGCTCTATTTGTTCCATGTTTTTACAGTACCTAGCCCAGTGGTGTGGTGGCTGGGGCCCCCAACTCCCCTGAATACAATTAGTAATAAGAAGATCATAAGGGTAAGGGGTCTTTGCTGACTCCAGGAGTCAGCCCCACACCTTTAAAGCTGGACTGCTTGCTGGGTCACCCACAAACCTCGCAGCCCACTTGAGTGAATAGTGCGTATACTCCGACTTGTAGTGCTTTTTTAATGCCATTATGGATGGCTACACCTCACTCACTGGACACCAGCAGAGTGAAAGCATGAGTCAGAGCTGACTCAAGAGCGATCATTATCTATAAAAACTCAACATGCACTTAGTGTGTGTAACACTGAATTCCGTAACTATGTGAGAAGGTCCTTACATAGGTAGTTACGGGAATATTGAGGCACCCCCAGAGTTTGTAGTATTATGTGAAAACATTGTGAACAACAGTACTAGCCAAGGCCCGCKGTGCTTTGGTCTGTCCTACAAGGGAAGCGACACTCCCCCTTTGTCTGCAAGGCCCGTCTGCAGGTGCATTAACATGCAGGCCCTTCCTGCGCCTGCTGCCTCCTATTTAAGCAAGGACTGGTACCCTGTGGCTGTTGTGAAAGGCTGCAGAACCTGAGACAGACCTTCATTCTGCAACTCTGGACTGAGAACAAGAGGAGCAGAGGTTTGCTCTGTAAAACTGAAGTAGGTTTAAACCCAAGCCCTGAATTACAAAAAACACGATGCTCATCACTCAGTTCAGATAAGTTTGTGGGGTCCCCTAGAAAGCTGGGCAGATATCTAGTGTTGTGCCGTGTCCTCAGCAACACTTTCCAYGATGCCTTCCCACTGGAACAGCACAGACAGAGCAGGGGTGTTCAGTAGTAAATTGGGGTTCCTTGCAGTGCTTGTGAAGTCCCTGAGTTTATTCTATGAATAAGCACCTCTTACACATGCTCCATGACCTCTGCTAACAAGAGATTCTCCTGGATTAAGAGCATTACAGCCCTGAAGGATCTGGGACACTCAGAAGACTGCAGAGTCCCAGAGACTGACCACTTATTAGTAGAAATGATATAATACAAATAGCACATAACAGAACTTCAAAAAACAAAAAGGTTTGCTTCTGTAACAGTCATTTCACACTGGCAAACTACCTGAATGCATCTGCTCYTACAGGAGTGTGCAAGGAGGCAATGAGGAGCCTTAAGAGTGTAGGGGTTGTAGTGTGCTTCCCCCACAGAAGCAGATATCTGCAATCCTGCAGGACTATGAGGCACGTGAAAGGCCCCACACTGCAGACACTGTTCAAACTGCCCCTCAGCCTCCTCAGTGGGGACCAGTGAACAGGAAGGAGTGAAGCTGCTTAGGAGAGGGAAAGAGCCCTGCCCAGGGATTTAAAGCGCGTCTAATAGAAGTTAGAGATAGAAGTACTGGCCTGTACAAATGCTATGCTATCACCAGGTACTGACTGCACCCCACCTACAGAGTCCAAATTCAGATCTTGAGCCTGGGACTTTTGTAGTTGATTAGAAGTTAGCATTTGCAAAAAGAAGGTGTGTGTGTCTTTGGTCAGGGCAGTAGGAAAGCTGCAGGGAAACACAACTGTCCTCTGAAATGCTCAAGACAGAGTCCTTCATGGTAAGCCCTGAGTTCTTTCCCACTCCCAGCCTAACTTGTGATTTTTTTTTTTCCTGATAGTGTCAAACATTTCTTAGGTAGAAATATGAAGGCTCTTGGCCATTGAGGCTTGAACTCCTGCTATTTTTTTTTACCGGCATTTCCACCTGCAGCTGCTTCCAGAACCTGCCCTTTGGAAATTTTGATTTCTCGCCTTTCCATTTAATGACAGTCAAGGCTGCCTTGGCCTGCTTCAGCTCCTTCACCTTGCTCTTCTTGATGGCTTTGTACTGCACTAGAATGACTTTGATGCTGCCCTTGGAAGCCATATTCTCTAGACCAGCCTTGAGCTCCAGCAGGGCCTGTGTCCCCTGCAAGACGTAGTTGGGGCTCAGGACAACAAGTAGTCGGCGGCTTTTCTGGATGAAGCTCAGGGTTTCATCTGTGACAACTGGGAGAAAGAAACATCAAGGTGGTTAGTGATGGCTGAGAACAGGCTACTGAGCTGCTAAGGTGATGCAAGGTACCTCTCAGAGGCCCTTGAGGGCCCTCTCCAGAGACTACACTGGTGCTTCCCAACACTGCAAGTGATCCTTGGTAGGGCCTCCTATGCCACAGCTAGTACTCACTGTCCCAGATGGTGAAATCTACTGCTCCTAGCCTGTCTGCCTATCTCTCCATGATATGTGGACAAGGTGCCTGAAGTAGCAGCATGTAAAAAACGTTGTACTCTGTGGCAGTGACACCATTCGATGCCATGAGGGTGCCAAGCAGCAAAGGTAGCTGCCTTGATAGGCTCAGATTTAGTTTCCTTCTACAGACAGTGGAAAAAGAGGCTGTTCAGAGCAAAGCATAAAAATTAAAGCACCTGGTCCCTGGACCAGCCGGACAAYGCATGACCTCAAGTGGAAAAAGACAGTCCAAATAGGTAGCAGGAAGCCTGTGCTTAAAACCTCCTTTGGTTTATGTCCAGAATGATGTGGGTGATCCTTTCATCTCTCTTGCTTTGGTTTCCCAACAGCAAATACACATAAGAATTTTCTATGCTGTCCCTAAGCATCATTACAGGTTAATTTACCTTGGAAATCCTATCATCCTAATTACTCTTTTTCATTCGGCTGTTCCTGTTACCATCATTGATGAAAACATATTTGTGTTTCTAGAAGTGACAAGTGCAACTGCTCAGAGGATTTTTAATGAAGTGTCTAAAAATTACACCCTTGAAGCTGGAGACATGTCATAGTAACTGTGGATCCTCTATGATTTTCTAATATCTGCAGGTAGATTAGATTGTCCTTAGCCATCTTTCTGTAATTAATGTGAAGTCTCCTTGCAACTGTGAATCCCTGTGGTTGCTCCCTCTGTTGCAGGATCTCCCATGTTTCATTGACAATGGAATGTTCTTGACTGGTCAGAAAATACAATGGAGAATAAAATAACACTGACACATAACTTCATTTAGCTGTCAAGCACRTTTGATTAGTTCCTGTCAGCGCACTAGCAGGATAATCCATCTCCCACTGTTTCTTCATCAAGGACAACATAATTCTCTACCTATGACACAGATGCACACACCGGAGGCAAGCCACCAGCTGCCAAAAGCTATTTCCTGGTCTGGCATTCTTCCCCAAGAAGGAGATTAGTCAAATCCCAGCTAGAAGCAATAGCAAAGCCACAATAGTGTTGCATATGGCACTGCAATTAAAGGTGACCCTCTCACTGCTTAGGAAGGCTTGGCCTTTAAGTTCATCAGAATAAGGCAACCAGTGACTACTACTGCATGCAGAGATGGGAGCCTCCCTGGGGAGGCTCTGGGCAAAGAGCTGAGTTGGGAGGAAAAGAGGAAGAATTTGTCTTTGTCTGCCAACAAAGTGGCAGAGTGGAACCTGAGGGAGATGTAAGACCCAAGGAACAACTGCTGAGAACAAGTCTGTCTGTAGAAACTAGCTGGGGCTGTTTTGAGCTCTGAGCTGGTAGGTTCTGGAAAGCCCAGTTCAGCAGCTGGACTGCCTGATAGACAGTATGCCTCTCCCTTCAACAGTCCTATGTCTGTGCATAAGAGGAGAGAAGTGGAGGAATGGTAGAAATTAGCATCTAACCATTCAGCCTTGCTCATAAGCTTGCAACCCTTTCATAACAGGCAGTGGCCAGCATCTGTTTAGAAGAGTTTTTGCAGTAAAGCTCCAATGTCCTTCTTGCAACTCCCTTCAGGAGCTCTGTAATGGGGCATCATGATGCAATACTGTTGTTCCACAGAGAGCAGCTGGAACAAGCCAAGGCAACCTGAGGACACACTTCTCTGGACCAAGCAAAAGACCAAGCTTTCAGCAGGGCATCTCCTTACAGCAAGCACAGCTCAATGTGCAACCATGTGTGTCCTTGACCATGCACACAGCAGAATAGTGAGGCAGATGAGAGTACACAGCCACAACCACTCTGCTAGCCGTTCACTTCACATCTACCCATGATCAAGACAAACAGCAGCCTGCCTGACCCAGGGATTCTTCTTTTGCCGCACAGGCAACTGTTTGCCACAGCATGGCTTGGCYGATTTTAATCTTTTAGCTCTGCCTTTTATTTTCTCTCTCTCTCACCTGGCAAAGAATTGGATCAGGTTTAAATGGGAGGAAGGAGGCAGCTGTCTGCCTGCAGCCCTGCTGCCATCAGCTGAAATCTCAAACTTCAGCAGMCAAGGAGAGATGGGCAGAGACTACAGTCTGGTGGGAAAATGCTGAAGGCTGAATGGCTGCAGGCAGCACAGCCAGCCAGCCAACAGGCAATACTTGCAACAGGACAAGAAGCCTTACTAAGTAAACTGAGCTCCTTCCTGCAACCAGTGAGTACACTTTGGACTTACAGCAGTCTTAAGCAGCACAGAGAGGTAGAAGCTGCTCTACTGATTAGTCTCTCAAATAAACAACCTGAATTATTAGCACTTGCTAACCTGTTCTGCATCTGACATTGGCACCAAACAAACAGAACCTGGAGGATGACCTGCCAGTGATTCAGACTTTCTTTAGAACTAACAGTGTTAGGACAACAGCTCTCTCCCCATCCCAAGGGCACTTTTATTTACTTGCCCTTAAACCTTGAGGTGCTGTACTTTGGCAATGAGCTAGCGGAGAAAGATAAAAGGATCCCAGATTGATTCTGCTTCCTCCCACACAGCTCAGGCTGGACTGGGACTCTAGTAGTCCCTCCTGTCTCACCCAAAAGTAAGTGAGCCAACCCTCACAGACTTCATCTGCACAAGTTCTGATGTCAGCGGGTGAACYCATGAGTTCAAAGCCGAGTGTGTGCACTGACAATGGCCTAGGCTTTGATCTCTTAGTTGGGTCAGGGACCCTATAGCCATCTTGCYCCCACCCCCAACCCCCAGACACTAGAAAATGAGAGTGTTGGGTAGATTTGTGTCCTTGTTCTGATACCTCTGTGACTACACATGTATCTGGAGAGTTTCAAACTTCCATTTTTGGTGATTCCCTTCATCCTTGTAGGGGGCTTTTTGACCAGAACCTAGGCATATGATTTAGCTTGAAACAACACTAAGGATATCTACATCTTAGTGAAGAGATGAATCCCACTACATGCAATGAAGTATTCTTAATCATAGCTACCAATTGTATGCTATGTTAGACATAGACTCTCTAATTAATGAGGGTGAGGCCTCGTGGGAAGACACACTATCTTCTCACTGATGCTGGCAGGGTGCTCTCYACCCTTCCCTGAAACAGACACTCCTGGTATTTATGGTCACTCACTAATGCTGCCTGAGGCCTACCAGTCTGCTCCAGTATCATACTCTCCCCACATCTTTCCTTTCTAGCCTTGACTTTACCCTTGTTTCTTAAGGCAGCTCAGAGGTTTGTACAAAGGTCAATGGGTGAGCTGCCTTGTTTTGATAGGCCCATCACTCCCCATCTCTCTGAGAGAGAACAATGAAAATGAGTAACCTCTACCACTTTACCACAGCAGCTTTTCAGGTAGCCTGGAGCATCTGCTACATTGTAATGTGAAGCAAAAATACTAGAAGATACCAATAAGAGATGATTAACAGAGATGGGGAAAATAAAAGATAAACTGGAGGGGTCGGCTCCTATCAATTATCAGTACTGCAAAGACAATAAGAGGATGTGCATGCAGCACAGCACCCTGTGAAATACTCACTTCCTCCAGGGAGGCTGTCTCTGTCGAAGATGCATAGCTTGTACCCAAACTCATTCTCCAGGACTCCTCGCAGTGTCAGCAGCACAAACTCCTCCTCTTCTGCATTTCGTGCATAGGACACGTATACATCGTACTCCTTCCCATCTGAGCGTTGGGATTACAGAGAACCACAAAGAGTAGAAGAGACACTTGTGATACCGTATATGCTGAGTCTTTGACTTACTTCAGAGGAAAATCAAATATGAAGGCCCACTTTGAGCCCTCAGGGCTTTCCAGGTACCATGGATTAACACYGACCTCCATAGTTACAAGAGAGCAGTGGTGTCCGTTTGACTACTCAGCCAGAATGTGCAGATTCGCAGACACCATTGGGTTACTGGAGCAGCAGACTGCAGCAACATGATCACCTCCTTCTGTCCAGAGTTCCCTTCATACTTCTACTTCTCTGACATTGCTTCCTCGCATTGCGATCAAGACCCATGAGCAATCCCACCACAGATTTGCACCCTGACTGCATCCTCTGAGAGCCTCAGCACTCTCTCAGCAGGTTCACACAACAGGCTGTGAGGGCAAGAAATTAACATCCTCCTTGTTCTACAGAGGGAGAAATCCTTCCCAGTAGCACTGGAAGGCTGTGGCAAAACTGAGGATAGAAGGGTCATTTCCAGATCTTATGCTTAAGATTATTAATTACATCTCCCCTTCACATGCCTTCTCCCATCTTAAAACAAATTTTACCTGCTTCTCTAATCAGAACTCATATAGAGAGACCAGAGAAACCAGGGACTTGTTGAAACCTGGTAACGTATCTCTAACTGTTTTGATCACATTAAATAGCTAGCCTTCAGTAAAGCAGTGTCTAGGGAACTTGACATGTCCACACTTCACCCCAGCTGAGAACATGGAAGACTTCTCCCTCTCCTTCCCTCAGTCCAAGTCTGACTCCTCTTGTTCTAAAATAACCCAGAAAATTGCRGGTATAAACATGGAAGGTCAAAATGTTATCATGATGTGAAGAGGGTTAAAAGCAGCTCATATGAAAATTGCTATACACAAATGAAGGATCTGGTCAGTAGCAGGGTAAAATGAATATAACATGTTTAAATCCTTACCTAGAATGGTTTCATCTGTTCCAAAATGGGCTCGATAGAAGAGAACCATTTCAAGCCAATAAACATGATAGACAACTATCAGCACCACAACAAGCAGGATGGTGGCTCCCAGTCCACAGGCCAGCTCCACGGTGTACTTTGGTGGCACAACTGAGTTTGAAAAGAAAGAGGGGTTCCGCTTTACAGAACAGGTTGGGCCTTCAGCTAAATAGAAACAAGTCTGTATTATGTGCAGCCAAGGAGTAAAGTGGAACACCGGGAATAACAACCAAGAGCTCAGCTGAGTCTTTAGAGGAACATGTCCAAGCCAAGACTCTTCTGGTAGGACACACAATGGCTGGTCATCCTAGAGTGCCTTTTCTGGGTTATCAGATGTGGGTGGCATCTGCAGGGCATAGGCATCAAGACCAGTCAGAGAAAGGGTTGGACTTCTGCTTCTGAGCGAGRTGTTGTGGTATAACGAACTTTAGATGAAAATCACTTGCATAGTCCAAAGCCAGCTCATGAACTGTGACTTTCTCGGGAGAACATGCAACCTCCCAGAACAACACCACAGTAAAAAGCCGACCAAAGCTCACCTGCAGCAAAATAAAAGCTATGGCCACCATCTTCCCTCCCCATCAAATATACACAGTTCTTACGGCTTGTCCCAGACTTATAACAAGGATACAAATAGCCATGACCTGATTTTTTTTCTGTCAGGTAAGAAGAATTTGTGTTCATCTCAGAAAAGTTGAAATGCTGGCAAACAAGTAGGACAACATGTGCATATCAAACCACAACATGACAGACTACCTCTATACAGTGTCTGATATCATGCTGCTGTTTCTTTATTTTAAGGACAGGAATAACTCTGCTAATTGTATCTCTAGGCAAMCTAGTTTTTATGGTGATTCAGGTGGCAGATGGYATGCACACTAGCAAACTGCATGTTAAGAGTAGTAAGTCAAAACATCACCAATTTACAAAATTTAATGTTTTATTAGAAACCAAACCACCAAAAAGAAAATGGAAAGAATTTAACAAGTTTCATCAGATGATAAGCAACAGCATCACCACTGGTACAAGAGAAGGAGAGGGAAACCATCCATAAAAGTAGGAAAGATATACAAACTAATATAAGGAAAGGGTGCAGAGAGACATTTTCTTATAGCCAACATATATAGCTATTTGCTAAAAACTGGAAGGCAAGTTGGGGATTAGGTTCTGGCATGCTTGATATTCCTATGCATGATGGGATGATCTGTCTTGAGCTTATTTAAGGTTGTTCCGCCAGCAGTGGTCTGGGCCCATTCTTGCAATTTGCTGTGGAATGGAGTAGAAAGGAATGGTTGTAAGTAACCAGGCTTACTCAAAGGGAACCTACTGAACTGCCTCATGTGCAGCAAGAGCAAGCAGGACAGGAAAAGAAGAGAGTGGATAGTAAAGATCAGTCTGTTGGAAACAGCGTTTAGGCACTGCTGTACAGAGAAAGGATTTGAAAGCTTTAGATTCCCTGATGCTACATGTGCAAGCGTTATTATCCCAGAAGAATTAATTATGTAGGATGAACATACTGGTTGATGGTTCCAGCCTTTTTTAATTGTATGCTTGGTCTTTGGTTCCTTCTTAATGATTCAGAAAAGGTTTATCTCAAATGAGTGGGACTGAAAACAAAAAAGGACAAGGATTAAGGATGTACTGGCCTTGGTGAAAACGACTTTGTAACCTATTCTTCCAGCAACCACACTGGTAATAGACTATATGAAAGAAGAGAAAGAGCTCTCTAAGTGAGTCCTCCCATGTTAATAGGGCAGAACTGGAGGAAGAAAGTGTCTGGCACGAGCTACACAAGAAAGGGCAGAATCTCTTATGGGAGAGGGGAAGTCTAAGTTGCAGCAACTAGGCATCAAAGGTCCACAGGAAGTTGGTAAGGAGGCAGAAATATCCACCTTAGTCAGGAAATCTCAAATACCTATACTAAAGGCTCAGTTCTTATTACTGTCAGATGTGCTTTTGAAACAGGAAAAAACAAGCACATTTGATGAAAGAAAATCACAAGCAAAAACCACTCTGAATTGACCTTTTTAACTTTGCTAGATCAGTCCATGCCAACTACGCTGAGATGTCTGTGTCTAGAATGGGCAAGGTGTAAAACCCCTGGGCATCGTGCTTAGACTGTCCCACTCCCCGAGGAATGTTGAAGATCTTAGTCTGCCTTCTAGAGAAGGTCTTGGGCCTCAGGGCCTCACACTGAAAAGCTCAAGCCCAGCAGGTTGCTTGTTCCTCACACTCTCCTTGCTGCAGACCCCCTGGTAAATCCAAGCTTAGAGAGAGCTATGAGCATCTCCAGTATGCAGAGATCTTATTTAGGAATAGTTTCTGGCAGCTTTCCAGGAAAGAACACTAATTTAACAAYGTCTAATGCTTCTTTTAGTAAAGTTCAAACTCAGGGGCCTATTCTATGCAACAAGCAAAAGATGGTTTTGTCCAAGCTGCAAATGCAAGTGTTAATAGGAGATGAACAGTTTTAGTTAAAACAACTCCATACTCAGTCCAGAATGAGTTTTCTGGGCCTGAGCAGTATTTAAAATTTGATAAAAAGGTATCCCTGGCACAAGAAACTCTCATATTGACCTCTATAGTCCTCAAATGGAAAGCCAGCTTACAGTTCAATGTACCTTGATACAAATGGCCAACTCACCCATACTTTTCTAGTGGGGAGYGGGTTTGCATTTTGGCTCCTAGAGCCCAGCACGAGGAAAGCTGCTCTGTTTTGTGCTGATGGCCCTTGCTATATGTATCCTTTGAAACAGCCCAGGGCTAAACCCTCTTCCTGCTTTTTTATGCATTTAACAGGCACACAATACATTTTGTATGAGCTGTAGAGTGGTGTCAGAGCACCACAGAAAATGAGCCTTGGGTTAGGCTGCTGCAGGAGATACATGCATATTCCCCTGTGTAGCACACACTGAAATTGGAAGTGAATGTGGGGGTAAAGGAAAGCAGGGAACTCCCAGTACTAGGTGGGAGAGCATCACCGAGAGGTCCTACAACTGCTGTGCTGTAGCAATGCAGTACCATCACGTACTGCATTGCAAGTAAGAACTGGGATAAACTACAGCCTAAGATGTCTTGGCTTGAAGCCTATGCTCCCTAAAGGATGGATGAGCCAACTGATAGCTCCTGAGTTGCACAAAACTCATGCATCTGACTACAGGGCAGTGCAGGCTGTGGGGTAGTGTTATCCTAGCTATGCAATGGAATGAGCCAGGCAGGCCTGCTAAGGATGGCGCTACCTCAGCAGTCACCCCAGATTTGCCCCCACTCAATGTAGCCATGGAGCAGTACAACCCCYGGGGAACCAATATCATCTTCTGAAGGGGACCAGCCTGTGTTCCCCTCTCCTCAGCCCTCCAGCCATACCATGCTGTCTCCAGGCTCACATATTCAACTCTCATCTCAATACTATACGGAGGTTTGCTTCTGTGTATCTGCTTATCTGTAAAACCAAAACATGCACTTGGAGAACGGATTTCATGACACTTTCCTTGCTTCTTCCCTGCTCAGAGTGAAATCAAGCAATCTGAAATCGTTTTTGGTACAAACAGTCTGTGCTCTTGGGTCTGCTTCAGTTGTAGTAAATGGATGGGATGAAAAAACAGTTCTATGCCTCCKTCTTTCTCCCCAAGCCTTTGACCACAGTAGGATGTATCTGATATGCATCCTTTGCAAGAAAAAATGCAATCTGGGCAGCAGTAATACAGCTGTGTGTACAGAAGAGTGTGTGTTGGGGGAAAGCACCTGATAGAATATTTTGTTCCCCTTTTGTTTTGTAGGACTAACAGTCCTGTTTGAGCATTCTTCATTTTACACCCGTGCTCTGCAAGTGTTTTACCTTTCATGCGCACTATGGCCTGGCTATGGTTCTCCCCTCTGGCATTTCTGGCGTAGCAAGTGTAATTGCGTTTCAAATCCTCTGGTGTAGCTTTTGCAACTGTTAGAGTCCTTATGATAGTTTTGTCTTCAAAATTTCCAATGATTTCACTGGAAGAGAAAAGCTAGAACATTATACATGTGAAGCTGCAATGAGTTTTTAATGATGAAGAGTTCTTCCCTGATGGAACGTGAGCCTTTCTTTAAAAAAACACCTGAACTTATACTTAAGAATTGATACATATTTCACATTTTAATATGGAAAATTTCAGCTGTGACTGTTCCTTTATCTGATTTTGCTTACGTTATTTTGCTATTCATATTCTCTCATTGCAGATGTGTCACATTGTATTTTAGAGACAAAGAATTTCTTGCCTAAAAAGCAACAGATTTTATGAACTCTGGATTTAGAGTCCATCATACATTCCTTGTGCWACCCTGAATGAGTCACTTTGTGCCTGAACTTATCTGCAAAATGAGGATAATAATATTTCCTTTTGCCTCTTACTTTTCTACATAGATTTGCAAACTGATTGGAGGCGCGACTGCTTTCAACATGTTGCTCAGTACCCAGCWAATGGGATTCTGAACCTCATTTGGGTTCTTCATGTAATTGAACCTCTATTCTTCCTAATAACTAYTACATATAATACTACATTGTTGTTCTCAGCCTCTGGCTTTTGAAATGTTTTCATCTGTGCTATTTTGGAATATTTCTGTAAACAAAATTGWGCTTGTCCTTGCTTTTGAAGTGAAATCCCACAGTAGATTTGCAAATCTGGGCAATTAAGTATTTGATATTTCCAGATGTTGTCATCCTATCAGAATCTGAATGAGTGATAGTGTGAAACGCTGCATAAAGTTCCCTCAAGTCTTTCTGTAARAAGAGGCACTGGCAGGGCCCACAGGCTTCTTCCCTGGAGCTCCTGGCCCTCATCATGGGTTGATGTGGATATAGGGCTTTCTCAGTGACAGAGGGAGGAATTCCATTTTCCCTTGCAAAGGAAAACGACACAAGGGGGTTATATGGTCCCAAGTATTTGTGGTGAAAAAGTAAGAGTAGATGGATGGTAGGAGGCCTCTAAAGATCTGATTTCTTTTGTCCGGAACCATTCACCTAAACATGTCACTTGTGGTTGGGATAGCCACATTAACACACATCTGCTGGAGCAATCTCTGAACTGCCATTCAGAAGTGAGCTGTTTCCTGGATCTTTGTGCCATAACCTATCCACTGTATATGGTCAAAGACTCCGGGCATTTCCAGCAGAGGTACAGTACTCTTGCACATCTGTACCCAGGACCTCTTTGCAAGATCCAAAGAGAGGGTGAGAYACAAATGAAGGTCTATGTTACTAAGCATTACCTTTGTGTGACTTTTATCTTGGGGTCCATAATGTCATCTGTGTTTTTCCCATCTATGGTCCACCACACCTCAGTTCGGGAGTCCTTCAAGAAAGTGAAGAAGACTTCACAGGACAGAACAAGCTCATTTCCTGGGAAGAAGAGAACACAGTGAGCTGGATGGCACAGCAGGAACAGCACTATCCTTACTCACACGCTTTCTGGTGATCCTGTCAGCCTGAGCTCTGCCTCCTCTCAGGAGRGAACAAGGCCAGCATACACCTTCAAACATTTGATACTGACTGAACACCATGGCTGTGGGAGAACTCAGACCCTTTGAGCCAGAAAGCAGTGCTTTAGAAGTAAGACTGCTGTTAATCATCATCATTGCACCACATCTATTACAGCAATCAACTGAGATCAATTCATAATGGGACAAGTTTAGGGAACTGCTCCAAGGACCTATCCATCTGAACAGATGGGATGGGAGAAGGGGTATAACACACTATATACAACGCTGTGAGGTCAGCAAAAGGAGAGTTGCCATTAATTAGGCAGTAAATAGCTAAAAGAAGAAAGGAGGGGAGATGAGTAAAATGTGGCAAGAAGGGTAAAGCCACTGAGGGGCCAGATGAGGGATGGTTGGAGCAAACAGCAGGGGCAGGGTTGAGACAAAGTCCTATAGGAATTTCTCTGAGCAGCTGACAGATCATATTTTGTCTGCTTCTGCAGCTGCTCCAGCYTGCTGTAATCCTGTAACTCCATGCCTGAATATTTCAAAAAAATCTGTGCACTCAAATAAACCTTTAAAGCTGTGCTCTCCTATTCTGTAATTGAGAACTGGCACCCCACACTGTCTGCTAGACAACTTGTCGCAGCTTGCTTGCTCTATGAGGAAAACAGTCAGGGAGAACATTGYGGGAACAGAGGAAGGGGAACCCCTCCATGCTTGGCTGGCTGTGTCTCCCCATCCCTGCAGGCAGGCTGCCAGTGCAGGCACAGCAGGCGGCTGGCATTGCAATTTACCTGGGTTCAGCTCATAGACAACTTTCTCGTTCGGAGAGGTGAACTGTGGTGGCAAAGCCTTGTTGGGAGACCCTGCAGGAGAGAACACAGTCCCCCACCAGGGGTCCAAATTTCATGAGACTCAGGTGTTCTTACAGCCTYGCTCACGATACCCCATCACTCATGTCCTGATCTAACTTGTGATATAACCCTGCTGCAGAGTTTCATCCAATGAGAACTCTAGTCCCAGCCCCCAAATTCAGTGCCAGACACAGAATCTAAAACTCCTCCAAAGCTTAGCTACACCTAAATGGAAGGTTTTGGACCCATCAAAACACTCCTGTGTCCCTGTGGATCCTGGAGGGTACATCTTCCATGAGGCACAATCTATAACATAGTTCCTTTGTACTGATGGTTCTAAAAATACAAACATGATTTCCTGCCTCGAGTATTTATTCTCCTCTGAAAGCAGCAGTTACCACAGGACTCTGCATGTGCTCTACTGTTCACCAGGTTTCTAGGCTCCCTCTACAATTCACTGCCAGCTAGACTGAGCCCTTATCACTGGCACAGACCTCTCTGAGCAGTGGGCTAGGTAACTGGAGTTAGTAGTCCTTCCTGGCTGAGTAGCAATCTTAGCCTCAGCACATAAGGCTTCAACTTTGACAGAAGATTAAGGCAAGTTGGCTATAATGGGACAATCTGCRTCTACAATTTATGACAAGTAAAATGCACTGGAAAAAAATATTAAACAATGCCAGGGTTATGCATTCACATACCAGCAGAGGGTACCCCTGACCATGTCATAGGCTGCATGTCACCAGCCTAAGCCTGATCACCTGCTGCGCTCTTTGGGGCATTTGTCCTAGTAGTTGGTAGGACCTCCAGCGTGACATGCACTGGGCAGTCACATGAGGCTTATCCCAGCAAGCAAAAATATACCAGTGACAGGTGAATTGGGTAATAAAGATTGAACACACCACAAATGGATCCCGTGACAGACTTTTCTAACTATTTTCACCACTTCTGCTGCTACTGAAATTTGCATTTTTTAAAGCCATTCTTACCCACAACCTTCATCTTTATGGTTCTAGTGAGATTATACGTTCTCCCGTGGTCGTTGAATGTCACAATGCAAGTGTAATTCCCTTCATACACACTGCGAACAATGCCAATAACAAGCTTGGACCCTTGGGGATATCGCTCATAGTAGCCATCCACCAACCTGCAGTTCTAGAGTCAGACAGAAAAACACTTGAGTTTCAGGACTCAGATTTGAAGATATTGATTCAAATACCACTACAAAGATCTGTTTTGAAACTATGAATATGATACTTTGGATTGTAATGTACTAGACTTAAATGCTACAAATCTTGAGCATGCTGGAATAGGAACTGATAGGTTCACTTGGAGAATGAGATGATGAAGCAGATGATCCTAATAGTTTTATCCTCCTTTAAACAGGGACAGGTCTTTTATAAAAGACAGAGCTGTGATTTAGAAGTATATTTGCAAGAAAGGTAAATATCTTAGTAGAAGGAAGTGAGAAAGTAAAAACAGAATATGTCCTCAGTTGATGCCAGGTTCTTTAACTCTTTTGCAGCTAATCAAGCTACCCTGACTGACGTCAACTGAGGATGAAGCCCCAAAATGGACAACTGGCAAAAGAGAATCTATAATACAGAAACATTAATAACTCTTCTCTTCCTGTTAGATAAGGCAGGAAATCTCTGCCAAGCATCAAACTAGAGACCCCTTTTCAGGAAGGGGTTATGCAGATGACATCTTGATTGTCATAAAACCCAAAGAWATGCACATTTCCTAATAGATTATTTCTGAATGGTACATTTCCAAGTCAGATATATCCTAAAGTGGTAGTTTAAGACAGAGGTCATACAACATTTTTTRTGGTTTTTATTAGGCAAGCAATGACTTACTGCTTGCAAAATGATTTCCATGGGGCTTTYTGTTTCATTCTGCTAATTGATTGTTGAAATGTGAATTTCAATGGYTGGTACAAGTAAGGCATTCCAACCACTGCAGTGAAACTGCTCCTCTTGGCTACAAATGCATTTTTTTCCTGAGGGGCTTTGGAGTTGGGTATCTTTTTTATAGTTGTTGCCAACTTTCTTTATTATTAATTTCTCTCGTATAGCACCTTCTATCTAGAAATCTGAAAGTGCTTCRTGAGCAGTTAGAGAATTCAGTCCCATAACCCTCTGGCTGCAAAACCTCTGAGAATTTCTTATTCTCCCTTGACTAAATGCATCCATACAGAGAATGACACTGAGGTCAAGATTTATTAAAATGAGCACTAATTCTGTACACTTGCCTGGAGATGGCTTGAAATAAGTCTAGTTTTCAGAGCAGTAGGAAACGGGTGTCCTCGTCTTCAGAAATGAGGTCCACTGAATTGTGCCTGACTGGCCTCCCACGGTCCTTGCATAGACCTTGCATRGATAACTTCATTATATGACCTCAAGGGATCTTAGAAAGGATGCTGCTTTCACTAGCTCATGAGGAGAGCTTTTTACTAAAGATGAGAAATGAGTCACAGCTTTCTTTATGGGCCCAGTGATTTGTCTACACAGTAAGCCATGGATACTGCTAGGAACTGAATTAAGGTTCCTAAGTCTCTGTTAGAACGTCCTCCACTTGAACACACTGGTCAAAAAATTTCAATTCTACACAAATGCCTCGAAGAGCAATTTAATCCATGAACTAAATGAAATGAAGYTCTTTCTTTATACTAGCTTTGCTAATTTTAAGAGTTTTATCTCTAGTGAGACACTGAAATATAGCTACACAATTCTCATACCAACCAGTGTGTTTTCAGATGAAACACCACATTTCCCCAGTGCTCAGATAACAGTAATGTTCTTCTTACCCTGTACCATTTGACAGTTGGTGTTACACTAGCTGGATAAAATCCATCAATATCTGGACATATGATCTTCTCATTAGCATGCTCCAGGTAGAACATCTCCTCAGCTGGTTTTATTGAATGGCTGACACAAGAGTGTTCRTCTTTTGCAACAACCTCCAAGGGAAATGCAACTTTGCTGCAGTAGGTTGTATTTCTAAGGATGGAGGAGGATATGGTTGATTAAACAAGGCTAGTTTACTTATGTAGTAGAGGAATGAAATAAAAAATATGTCTGTGCTAATGAACATCATAGCTCTGATGAGATATATACAGCCTCAGTTGACTAATTTGCATACGGGAAAGAAAACGTTATCAGAGATGGCCACACACAGTACCTCAGAAAATCCTATAAGCATAATTAACAAGCAGTATCCACTCTTCCAGTGGTAAGGCAGATAATAGGGTCAAAGACATGATGAACAAGAGACAATGTGAGAAAGAGATGAGAAAGAACTCTTGTGCTCAGGGCATAGCAGATGCTATGTTTGTTTTATACTACACTTAGAGACACTTTCCATTTTCTAGAAGTCTGAATCTCATGAATCTTCCCCAAATTAGCATCCAGTCAAAACATTACCCCTTCATCTGAAGTTATTTTTTACTCTAGACATACAGATCACTTTTTAATGGCGAATGCCTGTGGATTTTGCCATGGGCTCAGCARTAATATTTTCATGGACAGTTGCAGCTAGCAAGGAGTGCATGTTCATTAATGTTTGCAAGGCTCCAAGCATTACTGCAATGTAAATTGGTCAGTACTGAATATTCTTATAACTGTAACATTTTTTTCACATTAATGCTTATGTAAATGGTCTTTTCCCTACAGAAAGATCTGAAGCTATCAGCATAATTTCCCTGTTTCCATGAAAGTCCTTTGAWTGTCCTGAAGKCTGATATAGAAGCTGTACCACRCAACCTACCTGAGCATACATGTATAATTCCCAGTGTCATTGAGAAGGGCAGGCCAGAACCAAAGGGTGTCTTTCTCCTTACTGATGCGATTGTCTGGGAGACGGAAGTTAATGGGCTCCTCCAGATCCCGGTCCTGCCCAATCCTGTACCAGATCAGGGTTAAGCCAGCAGAATGGGCTGTGCTGTAGTTGTACTTCAGGAAGGTCTCAAAGAGTGGGCATTTGATCTTAGCAGGTTCCCCATCATAAATCTGTATCTGTTTCATGGTGTCCACACCCCAGTCATCACAACGTTCTGCAACCAGGAAGAACAGGTGACTTAGCTTGCAAGTCTTCAGGAGAAAAACAATTATGCCCGTGTTCCCCAAAGCCCTTGGTCCTGTCCCCACTGAAATCAGAGGCAGTAATCTAGTGTTTTCAGTGGAAGCAATTCTGGATGTTACAAAGCAGTTTAGTTTAGTTCTGGATACACCTGGAAACTTCTACTTTTATTTGTACATCTACATTTCTTCCAAGGTATTTATCCCTCACCTGGACAGCACAATGGGATATTTGTGTATAACACCAGGCTTCCTCCAGAACTCTGAGAAAATTCAAGCCTAAAAATAATCAGTGTAGGAAAAATAAAATTTGACTGAAAACAATACTAGAGGTGTACATGTATGTTCATGCATAGTGGCAGAGGGGTGTAAACACAGATGTTGGAAGAAGAGAAGAGATTAACACTGTACATAACAAACCACCCCTAGAGCTATGAGCCAGTGCCACTGCCAGAAGAAGCGGAGGAAGCTAGACCGCATGTTCTGGGAGTAAAGACAGTCTTTTCTGTAATGTGACTGTCTTTTTGGTTATGTGACTTTTATGCATTATGGTAACACAAAAATTGAGATCAGCAACAAATGGCATGTAAGGACTGCTTATAGTAAAGTTTGGGAAGGGAGGCTGGGAGGCAGGAGACCGTGTGGAGGAGGGTGCAATAGGTTCACCTGAAGATCACCATGCAGCCCCAGGTGCACTCCCCAAGCACCATCCAACAGGATTAGTGTGATCACTGCAGAGGTAGACTGACACAGAGACCGGGCAGCGAGAAAGATAGCTGTTCAGTGATTATTTTATCRATTCTCGCCATTAGCGAATGGGATTGGAAAAAACAGCACACTCCAAACCCATTTGTCTTCAGAGATCTCCTTTCCACCCTGTTCCTCCCCAGTGTCCCATCACAAAGGGACCGGATGCAAGTGAAGCACAGTGCCAGGACGCCAGCTGAGACATCTCTGCAATTCCCATTTTTCTGTGCTGACAAGGCATGGCATGGCACACTTGCCCAGCGCATCTCTTGTGGCTGCAGGGAGGCATTAGCTAGGGTAGCCTGATGCCTCAGAGCCCTAAACAAGTCAAACAAAAAAGGGGTGCTGTCCTTGTGCTGCCTACAGTTGTCCCTGGGGAGGTATCTCAGTATATCACAGGCACACCAGAGATGACATTGCGAAGTCTCTCTGGTTTGCAGATATTAGAARAACTTGGACAGAAAGAAAAACAGAGTACAATACGCTCTTTGAGCCCAATTCTTCTGAACTGACTTCATAGGCCCAAAGCAGGATTCTTGGCATTTTATCTTCYTTAAATAGACACTGGGATGCAGCTTGGCCCCAAATTCATACTTAATTAAAAGAAGCAAAGAGACAGGCTTACAAACCTTTGAGAAGACGGTGCTCACAGTGCTTAAAGGCAGCAATGCTAACTCATGTGGCTCAGCAATGTTTAGTCACATTGAGGAGGAATCTGGGCCAACAAGAATAGAAATGGTTTCTGGTGTTTTTTTTATATATAAATGTAAATGCAAACCGAGCTGCTCCTCCTATGGCATGCCAAACACCCACATGATGGAGTCCTGCTTCTAGAGTAAGAGAGTGAACTGAGCTAGGAAGAGGTGGCAAAGCTAATGTATACAGCCATTCTCTAGTAGGACACAAAAAAACAAATTGCTGGAGAGTGCATCTAGCTCTTCATCTTAGAAACACATAAATATTTCAAAAGTTCATATCATCAGTCAACGTCCTTGCTATTGCAGCCAGCCCAGAGTCACATTCTGAGTGATTAAAGCCCCATACCATGAGAAGGTGCATAATCACTAATTACTGCCATGGGCAAGGCCAATTGGAACCAGTATGGTGCTTAATACTGGCAGAGACAAACTACTGGATTAGGCACTATCAAGTTTCCATACAGTGGCAAACAAGACAAATGAGCCTGCCAGTGACTGCCTGCTAATTGTACGATAAAGTTCTGATCGCTATTTGTGTGAGGCCATTTGTTTTTATAAAGGAAACCTTTCCTTCTGAAAGGAGTGAGGTCTCAGAAGTCTTACGGGTTTGCAAATCAGGACACTGGGGTTTTCTTCCCTGCATCTGACTTTGCTGTGTCCTCTTGGGCTGCATAAAAGCAAATTGCCCTTATTACTTCCAATGGCAGCATTGGAGAGTGAGAAAACTGTATCAAAAACTACAGCACTGAAATTCTTGGAGTCAAGATCAATGAATTTTGCAATCATGAACAGCTTTTGCATTTTGCAACAGCTCATAAATCAGCATTGTAAAACCACTTACCTCTCCTATCTGCATGAGTAATAGAAAATAAATACATTGTTTTCAGCTAATTCAGGAAAAAAAAAAGTGGTTGGGCCTTGTTTTCTTGGTTGGAGAGGGGAGAAGAAGCTGTTACTGTTTTTCACTCTGATAGCAGGTATACATTGAGATTTTGTCTCAGAGCTGGCTAATTCTCCCAACTTCAGAAACACTGYCACACTGAATGACCATTCCTAAGGCTTGGGCTGTCAGGACGTGTTTAGGGGTGTCCTGCCTTGGGATGCTGCACGCTTCAGTCTTAGCCCCAAATGCCACATGTTACCGTGCCGAGAAACAGCAGGTACACCGCTGACCACAGAAGCAGACACATGCCTTTAGAGCGCAGGTTGCATTTGCCACCGGACTGGCAAAGACTATTCCTCTAGGCTGTCAGAGGCAAGTCTGTCCAAGCCCATGTCCAAGGCTCAGGGAGCAAAGCTACGATCCATCACTCACCGAGAGGATGGCAGACACAAAGCAGGGTGGGAAGTGGCGGAGAGACCTCCCTGACATGCAAACCGATGAGGTCAAAAATTGTGACTTTCCCCATAACTTCTCTTCTTGACACCTCCCCATGCCAGCCTGACAAAAGCACAAGGATTTCAATTTATTGGGTACTTCTTGCCTGAGATATCACAGCTTTGCCTGACAGAGCAAGCAAGGGGAGTGTATGGTGTCCCTCAGGCACAACTTTGAGAGCGTTTTCCTCCTCGGCTGCAACATGGCTCCTTTCCCTATGTTAATAGCACCCTTTGCCATGGTAATGTTTTTGTAGCAGATCCCGCTGAATGGGTCAAGCCCAGACAGCTGGCTACACTCCCTGTGCATGTTTGCGAGGGAGGGTTGGGTCCTTTAATTACTGCTATAATTTTATTTGCATTCAACAGCTTCCTGCAATGCTTTGTGCCTTCTCCGCTCTTTTAACCTTCATTGGAGATTCAAAGCTTATTTGCTGCTAACAGAAGGATCCAAATATTTGGATGTCAGTCTAAACTGGAGATAGCTTAGGAAAGGTCATAGGAATTCATACTGAACCTCAATGAAAATTTCACAGCTCCCATTGTGGAAAAAATATATATATATATACTTACCTACCAATATATCCTGATCCCAGTAATAATATTCAAGAGGGCATGACAGATCACTGTGAGAGAACATGCTAGATCCCAGTTCTCATTGTGAGAGATGGTACTAAATTCTGTGGTGCTATGCCAGTTTGCACCAGCTCATGCCCTTTCTTTCACTGGCTAAGCTGAAGAAATGAATTTCTTCTCTCTTGAAAATTTTCCTGCACAAAACAGAGCTGTTGTGGTTAAGAGCAGCATAATCAGGTGGGATTGTCATTCACTCCGTGACTTCAGGAATTCACTAGAAAAATGGAAACCCAGTCAAGAGACAGGAAGGAGGCTATATGTGGTTCCATGGTCCCTTCCACATGACAGCAAATGGAGCACAAAATGCATGGAGGGAGATGGTAAAATTCTAAAAATCCACCATCCCACAAATGCGTTTTCCTCAAAACATCTCTGCAAAAGATCTTTGAAAGAAGTCACCCTTTTCTCATTGCTGATCCTGTGTACTGCAGAACTCCCAGCTAACCCTTTTTTCCCCTGGGTGCTATACAACCACAGAACAAGGCAGTCATACCTACCACTTACAGACAGCACAGAAAAAAAAGGCAAGAAAAAGAACATACATATTATTTTTCATTTTCACTGCACTGACAGCAAACCCAGGCAGCAAGGGACTGACTCACCTAAGATCACAGACAGAGTTAGTGGTGGGAACCAAATGCAGTTCAGACCCCAAACCACCAAGCCCAGCAAGGACCATGGAAGAAGTATCATGTGCTGCAGAAGGGTAAGGAGATCTGGAACGGGAGTTAGAGAAGCAGAGAGAGAGAGAGAGAGAGAGAGAGAGAGAGAGAGAGAAAAGCCAGACAGCAAAAGCACTGGTGTATGGCCCAGGTCATCTGTTGAGAGTTGTAGGCAGAACAGAGGAGGGTGTTTGTGTAGTCCTGCTTAGGGAAACAAATGAGGATTATACAAGAAGGAAGGAGGTTACATATTAGAAGGAAAAAAAAAAAAAAAAAAAAAAAANCCCTCCAGCATAGGAGGAGAATGTGCAGGCAAAAAGGTCACAGTAAGAAGGCCAATCCTGTTTCACCTCTCTGGAGATGAAGATGAGAGCAGACTGCTGCCTTCTACTGTTCTCCTCTGGTGCTAGTTTGCATGGTGAGGTGAATTGGCAAAGTCAACTTCAAATGTCTTCCTGGCTTGGACCCTATGTTGTGACCCTTGTCCACAGAGGATATCTACTACTAATAGTAGGGACAGCATCCTGTCTTGTCAAAGAAATTGTCAAAACAGCCTCATTTCTACATCGGGCACTGTAACATCCTTAAACATCAGTTATCCCAAACTCTTCTTTCTCAGGAGGCAAAAGAAGATGAAGAAAGTGGCTCCTCCAGATGCCAAGTAGAAAATGAAAGGATGGAAAGGAAAATAATGATGTTGCTCAGCTGCAAAAAGGTGAAAACTGACATGTCTGGAAAACTTCCTCAATGTTTCACTTACCTCACTGATTTACCCATTTGGAAACAGGCTCTGAAAACACACATCCAAAATACTGCCTTCCAAGATGCATCTGCAGCACCCATTAGAAGCACCCACACATTCAAAACACCGAGGTGAAATTGGTGCAAATACTTGGGCGATCAAGGCGGACAAACTACTGAACTGGTGGATTAAAAAAGTCATAGAATAAGGCCAAATCAAGAAATACTACCTTAATTTTTCTGCAGTTTGGCAGTTTTATACAATTATTTTAAATATCTTCACAGCACTTCCATTTCAAAAACTTTCAGCCACTGAAATTTGATGAGCTCCACACTGCTTCCACCCCTTCTCTCCTTATCCCTGCCCTAGTGCTACAAGTAAAGGCTTCCACTAGTTAAAATTTCTGTGAAGAAATATTAAAAACCACTCTTATGACAGGCCATCCATCAGATCGGCATAAATTACTCTTCCATTTGCCAAATCGATGAGCCCTACTTAATTGCCTCTGACCCTCTGAAAGGGGGCCCACTCTGCGCACAGAACTGGGTTTGCAGCAATAGCAGAACGTGGAGCTGTATTGGTTGAATTACACAGTCAAGTGCTCTGAGCTCTCCTTCCCACATCATTTCAGCAGCAGTATCAGACAGGGTGGCACTACGCTAACGGCTTCCTAGTTTCTTCAGCTGCCACTGCTCTGTTGTCGTAAGGTAAAGCTAATATGACTCAGCCTCCATGCAGAGTTAGCTGGGAGGGCAGGTGGGCCAGCAGTTCGCTTGACAGAAGAATCGGCATTAATGAGGCAGAATAAGCTGGTCACGCAAAGCTGTTCAGTGAGAATTAATCATTACCACCTTAAAAATTTTTCCTCYACCCTCTTTCAAGTTCACAGCAGATAGGACAGCGACAAAGCGGCAGAGGAAGTTGAGTTGAATAAAGGAGCTGCACTTCTAATAAAGAAGGTACCATTTGTGACCAGTAGCCATACGTGGGTACACTTTCTATTTACACCGGTAACAGGAACACCAACTCTTACACTGCATTGGTACCAATGTTGCATTTTGATGTTTACACTCGAATCGGCACAAGTCCATCCCACAGCAGCCTGCTCTGTGGCTGTTCAACAGCTCAGAAATACAGCAGTGCAGCAGGAAAGCAATCCCCACTTGGCCTGTATCTCATCCGACTGTACAACAAAGGAGTAGGAGGGTGGTACAGAGCAAAAGAGATATAAGACTCTCTCTCTGAACTAGACGAAGAGAAATACTGACCTAGGTCCGCTGAAATCAAAGGACTTGCATCAGCCCTAACCAAACTCAGCTAACTGATTTTGTTCCCAGTATTTTCGAAGTGATAATAGTGGTCAGATGCCTAGAAAGTGACTGGAGCTTAACAATGTCTTGGAAGCCCACCCAGAAAGTTTTATGAATTCTGCGGGAATTTATAACCTGACTTCCAGTGGGAGCATGTCGAAAAGGCCCTCCTATAACCTCACCGCCTTCTTCACAGCCTYTCCAGCAGAGGAAGCAACTGGAAGTGGTGCTAGCACGAGCCTCCCCGTGTTCAGCGCTGCACTCAGTTCCACACCGACACACAGCAGCACTGGCTAGCCCCTTCCACATGATTCTGCTGCAATGGCACCAGCAATGTGGCTTTACATTTCTGGCATGTCTCATACCATTCATCACGTGTATCGCAGCTGTGCTATAACGCCCCAGTAAAAGCAAGCTCCATTAGATGCTGCACATGATGATGGAGTCTCTCTCAAACTGCTTGTCATTTAAATAGACAGAACAGACAAAAAAGAAGGAAGGAAACACACCTTCTGTTGCAGAATGGCTCAGCATTTCCAAAAGCACTCACAMGCAGTGGTTGTTCAACTTCAGACACTGAAAACCTAGTTTAAACAGGTGTGATGATCTGCACTCTTTGCCAGCTTCATGAAAAACAACCTGACTCTGTAAAATTCTGCTGACTTCAGCACAGCCAGGACTTYAGAGAAAGAAACCAAAGCATGACTTCCAAAAATTATGATTCTGTAACTGACCCACAGCTCCTGACTCTGAGTTTCCCTACCCAGTCCAGCATAGCCTGTAACACAAGGAGAAGTAGCTGTTTGTGTCTTTAAAAACAGTGAGTTCCATGCCTTCACTCTACCTCTGATTAAGTTGTGTTTACATTATGTGGCACACAGCATTTTGGTTACCTCCAGCAACAGGGTAGAAAAARAATAAATTTTTCTCTGGCAAGGTAGACTTGTTTTCCTGGAGGGCTTTTTAAAGTGGAGATCAAAACGATAAAGGTAGGAGTACAAACTGCCTCAAAGCCTGAAGGAAAAAAGGGGTAAATAGCTACTTTCTGTCCCATTTCACTAAGTAAATTGCTGCGTGAAGCAAAGCACAGCAGCATGGGAGGAGGAGAGACAGAAAGAGGAAATGGAGCAACCTGTTGCAAAATCACCAGTAAGAGGAGGCAAGGTGGTTAACCTGATTAGCACCCTGGTAGAGCAGTTCTGAGGCTGATGGGGTTCTTTGTGCAGCTAGGACATCAGATGGGAACTTGAGAAGGTCCAGGTCCAGGTTCAACTCCTGCCTCTCTGCCAGGGACTCATCTGATTAAACTTTAGCAACCTGCATTTAACCAGGGCCTTGGTTGCCACTCACCTTGCTTAAAACACAGCTGACAGTTCTGTGCTCGTCCAACCGCCGATGTCCACAGTAACGTGTGCATGAAGCAGCTCCAGACAGGGGTGCCACAGAGGTCTTAATTCAGCCCCCACTTCCAAACATGCATTTTAGCCAGACTCGTGTCAATCCCAGGTGCTCTTTGGCTGTCAGGGAGCATYGCAGTCTCTCTGACCTTGCGCCCTGCCCAGTGACACGCAGACTAGACCAAACACGAGACAGCAGTGTRAAGCGAGTGACAATCATACGAGATACGCTAAGAGGACAGTAAAGGCCAGSCCAGCTCTGCAGCAGCTACTTTGAGCAGGGAGCTGCAAGAGCAAGCGACGCCGCACACCCGATGAGGACTGGCACTGAGGAACGCAGCAGAGGGTGAAATGCACAGGAGGGGTCCACGGCTGCCTGGATGCACACACCGGCATTAACACGCCTACTCCTTGTGAAAGCATCGACATGTAACGCCTTCACCTCTCTACCTTCCTACCGTGTCTGCCTCTCCTGTCGCCTGGCTCAGCTCACCGGAGAACAGCTCAGCAGCCGTTCAAACAAGCAGTGCTCCCCACCAGCGCACACCCCTTCCTCTGTTCCCCTCAGGGCCGCGCAGGGCGAGCGGCAGCAGCCCGGCTCAGTTTAGACAAAGACAAGGGAGGCCGTGTGGCTGCAGTGAGTGCTCCTGTCTACCACCGTTTGCACTGCTGTCATCCAGGTGTCCTACCTGAGAGCCGAGAGAAAAGGCTAGACACAGCTGGAAGTGCCCAGGCAGCCTGGCAGAAGTCACTTGTGTGCACGCAGTCTCACCCACTTCATTACACTACTGTGAGTCTGCAGCTAGGGGGAAGTGACAGCTAAGCAAGGTAGGGGACTGACTTCAGATGTTCCCCGATGGTCTATCTGATATGCACAGAGGAGCAAAAGTGACCACCTAACACCATGTCAGTGATGCACACCAAATGGGCTGCTTTCTTCTGCACATTTCTGCTTTTCTGAGAAGGTTTGAGCAGACAGATTGCATCGCACTCTCACCTGCWCAAGAATCACCCTCACTATCTATTYCCTCTGCTGGCAGGAAGCAGAAGCAAGCTCTCTTCTTCTCTCTCCTCCTCCCAAGGCACAATTCTGGCTGGTTAGGATGGAGGCTGATGGCTCCAAGTTACACATTTGCTCCCAGGCTGGCTCTGCTCTGCAGGTTTTATCTCCACTTCAAGGCTATGCACTTTTCCTTCAGTGGTGAATAACTTTATCCCCCCAAGCACCACAAACTTCTACAATTGCAGTAACTCACAAACTGGTATGGGTGGTTATAAAATCACGTCCTAAATTAGGACAGAAAGAAGCTGAGATTGGAAGAGTAGGAGGAAATCAGAAAATCCCAGGAGAAGAAGAAGGGGAGGGATTTAGTCTCTTTAGAAAACAATAATGCAGTTTAATCTATTTTTCTTTTGACTTTACACACTAAAATAAGCTTCTCAGCTTCTGGGGCTGTCACAAATCATAAGGAAAATAAGGCTATTGGAACCCCATCAGTAGAGTAAGAGCTATGTAGCAATAATCCTGAGGAGTTGTGCAGGGCATTCTATCTTCAAAGTGTTTTACAGACAGTAATTTATTAATCTGTAAATTTCCCCTGGCCATAAGTAACTACACTGCCTTTCTACTAAGTACAGAGAGACTTAAATCCCAAACTGGTACTTGATAGAGATTGTGTAGGAGACAGCTCTGACCTCCTGAGGCTGATTTTGGTCTCTGGTTCACTGTGGTCAGATTTTGCTACTCCAGCACCAGTCTGAATCCAGAACCACTGGTGATGTCTGGTGTTTTGGTACTAACTTCAGTGGGAACAAAACCAGTGTCTAACAGCCCCTGGTATGGGACAGTGTAACAGATCTACTCACAACTCAGCAAATCAACAACAAAGCCCCAGATAAAACTCCCAGGAATTTCCAGAGGTTCTAGGCTGCCTTAYAATCACTGTTTGCCGTGGCTGGGAGTGTTAAATCAGTGCAGAAGTTGACCCCAATCCTGGACTCATCCTACCATGCAGCCTGTCTGATAATGCCTAGGGGAACTCACAGGAGTTTCCTATGCAAACACAGTGTTTCCTGGCACTAAAGGATTATTTCTGTACAGTAGCYACTTGTTAACATTAGGTGGATCCTTTAGATAATCAGCGCTCAGYACAAGGCTATTCCTTCCCTCCTAGCAACAGCATTTTTCTGCCTTTGCCCATTTCTTTCTAATTCCCAAGACAGTGACTCTAAAAGTGATTCTCTCCTGAGCTATCACCTTGCAAAAGCTGGAAGCCTCTGAATAAGAAAGCAGAGAGAGAATATGGAACATGGAACGCACTACAACTACATCCTTACAACAAGACAGCATCAAAGATAGGCTGCTTTGATGGAAAACAAACAGATAATATAATTCTTTATTCATACTGTCCATTATGTTCTTTGTCTGACCAGTTTTTCACCTCTTTTAAGCCCGTTTATATCTAAATCACTCCAGTACTGTCAAAGAGATCATTGTAAGGCCAGAATTGGGTACATAGGCTCCTTTGCCACCCTTATCTGGATATGAAAACATTTGGGTTCATTAAGCATCCTACAACACAAGCCTTATTTCCTTCTTAAGGGTGGCTTAGCTGAGACATGAAAAGCAGTGAGACTGTGAATACCATCGCAAATAATGTCCCAAAGGTCACAAGTAAGGAATTCAAACTGAGGCACTGCAGATCAGTAATACTTTCAAGACTAGGAGAGATTTGCCCAACCATACAGCATGAGTTAGYAATAGCGCTAGGCACAAATTCAATCTCAGACTCCAAGTCTTTTACTCTAAACTAAACAGATCACACCTCTTTCTCTTTCAACTCGCAGCTCTCTTTCAGCAAATGACTTTGCTCCAGCACCAGCCTCCACACAATGCGAAAACAGCAGAGTCAAAAGGATGGATGATTACTGCCATGGTGCTGTGGTCAAAATTTTGGAAAAAGTGTTTGCAGGTGTGTTGCTCCAGCGAACAGCAGGGTGAAACACAACACTGAAGCTTTCTGACRTGCTGCCAGGGAGACAGTCAGACATGCTGACTAAGATGGATGGAAAGACTTTATGTATTACAGCTGGAGCAGTGCTGATTTTATAGCTGGAATTTTATTAAGTGTTGGCTCTTCATTCCCTCTGTAAGCACAGAGAGCTCAGGATCAAGTAGAGTAGGTAACCCTGAGTCAGGACGGTTGGTTCAGTGCTGCTGAATGCGCTGCTCTCCCAGGAATGAGCATCTGCAGAGGCAGGGAGGAGAGGCAGCAGCAAACCACGCCAGGACTCCAGCCTCCACAAGCAAAAAGCCAGCCCCAAAACAGGGCCCGAGAGAGATCTGGCCCCGAGGTCTGGCCTGCAGTCTGTATTGCTACTTTCACCAGCCTGCCACTTCCATTCATCACTTCTTTTCTGTCCTTCCCAAGCTGAGGGAGCTCTTGCACAAAAATGACTCAACTAGCTACTCAGAAGGACTTTTTAAACTGAGGCTCAGCCTTGTCCTAACCAAGTCTGCATGAGTGCCTGGGCCAATAGTTCATACTGAGTTGGCTGAGACTACAAACAGAGCAAGCTCATATCCACTACGAAGTCCTGTGAAGGTAAGCTCCAAGTTATTCAAAAAACTCAGCCAAACGTACTTTAAATGTTCAAGAAGCCTGGTAGCCTGGTGGAGCTACCCCTCTATACAGACTCAGTTGGTATTAGGAGACCAGTGGGGCAGCTGCAAGACTTCACACAGCCCTTCTGGGRTCACTCCAAATAACCTCTACTCTGCATCTCTCACCTGTGGTCCCTGCACAGAGAAAAAGAAAGTTCAAATGCTGTATCAGTAACAGAGTATGTCCAGTCTCCCACATTTGACTGTATTTATGACTTTGCAGGGATGAAACAATCTTTAGTTACCTTTTGRTTCCAATCCCAGGAAACCACACTGCAAAACCGAGGTTTGCCCATCCATCTAAACACAGACTGGCACACAAGCCCTTTAGCATTAACAATAAACGTTCTGACAGCCCAAAATGGTTTATGGTGTCCATGGAAGAAGAAGGGAGCTCTGAACTGAACAGCGGGTCTGTCATCCACAGACATTCAGAAGATTAAACATACACACTACAGTGATTTGTAGAAGAAACATATTTTAAGTGTTCACATGTCCCATGCATCACCCTCCAATGCCTACGTCTTTTGAGGCTCTCCAAGACCTATGACTATGTCACCTGCCCTGCACAGAAATCCTCTGCTAAAGGAGGAATATTTAAAAAGCATTGGATACCTTACAGAAATGCATAAAGGGTTCTGCCAGATCAGCTGGCATGAGCTGGTGTGACCCAAAGGCCAGGACACTCATTTTGCAGCTTCCAGCTGACAGGCTTAGCCTAGACCTGTTTTAAAATTTCCCGGACAATCCTGATTCTGTTGCAGATACTTCCTATTGCTCAAAAACCCTCAGATGACTGCACTTGGGGTGTCAAAACACCAYCTCAGCAGTGGGAGGATACTGCGCTGGTAGAGAGTTGTAATGATGCAGAGCAGAAGGGCACGTCCAGAAACGCACGCAAAGCAGGGAGTTTCCAGGAGAGCAACAGCAACCTGCACCACTGGATCTCCCCTTTCCTAGGTGCTCTGACCACGCAGGACTCAGTGGCRGAGACCTGGGCCATATATTCTTTCTCCCTTGCTGCTTCCCCTTTGCTCACCAACTCCGCAGTTAGCCAGGATTTGCTATAYCCTACTAACGACTATACTAAGTATGCCAGTAGCGCTATGGCAACCTAGGGAAAAAAAACCCTCCCAGCCTTCAGCCTCTGCGCTGCACTGAGATGAACCTTGCTGAGGCGGATGTTGTGAATCCGGCCCTGGCAGTGCCACACGCTGCAAGATGCAGCGATACCAGAGCTGTTCGTCTGCGCCGGGCATTGTAACCAGTTTGCCCGTGCTGCAGAGGGGCAAGTGCTCACGGGGGGACGGGCTAAGCCCCCTGCCCTAGCCTGCGGTGCTCGTCTCCGAATGCTTCCCCCTCATCAAGCCGCTGACGGTTCTTTCCTCCCTCCCTCTTTCCACTTGCYTTCTGCAAATCGTGCTGTCTCCCTTCCGCCCCCAAAGAGGAAGTCCAGAGCCGAGACACACACAATCTGCCTCTTCACAAGAGCTCGGCTGAACGCGTGCCAGAGGAGCTGTGTGCATGACAACATATTTCCTGTCAGGAAAGTGACTCAGTGAGACGGCTATGAGAGCTCATCTTATTCAAGAAGTTCCCTTCTCCCCTTGCGTTACTGAGGCATGAGTCAGAATTCGAGAGCCGGAATTTCAACCCCCTCCGGATCCAGGCACGAAAGGCAGATTTCAGGTTCAAGTCCAGGTCCTGCTTGTAACTCACTGACAAGTTGCTGCCACGTGCTGGGCCCTGGTTTCACCCCTTGTAGAAGGAGAATATCAATATTAACCAATTTCCAAACTTTTAGCTGTTGTTTACTCCCATCTATTTGCTTGCAAAACCATTTATACCATACTCATAGTCATTACATCTGAGCATTACACAGTACATACAAAGAATGAAAATAATGTTCATGCATTTTCTAGAAGCATTTTACACATGACCATTTCATCCAGGATTACCRTAAATGCTTAAAATTACTTCAGCTAATTTTCTGGCTTTAGATCAGCTCTTCCCATGATAAGCAAGCATGCCACATCCTTACCAGAGCTGCTGCTGAGGGTTATCATACACAGCCATAGAGTAACTAGCAGGGCACTGATCATCTTCATCCTGTCAACAAAAAACATGGTTCCGGTTATTTTACAACATTTTGTCACTGCAGAGAATTCCTGAATTCTGAGGATGTGTTTATTCTTCTGCCCTTCCATAGATCCTTTAATTCTTTTTTATTTCATCATTGCTCAAGAAAAGCATTTGTATGGAAATGCTGCCCTGACTGCAGGGGAGCTTTCCAAGCCTGCAAGGGGACAGCGCAGAAAAGGAAGGCTGGGTCATTGACTTAAGTAACCAGCATAGTCCATGTCCATGTGCACGTGGAGAAAAGTAGCTGCTTGTACGTCACATATGGTAGAGTACAAACCTCAACTTTCAGCTCCCAAAACAGTAAGATCCTTCCCTGAGACCTCAAAGCACTTGCTTGTTTATACAGACAAGTGCACATAGCACTCATGACAGTGAGCAGTGGCTGAAGTACCCTTGCTCTGAACATAGGCTTGATGGTTTGGAGTAACAGATGTGCTCGCACAGTCCGAATCTGCAAGGTCTGTTTGCTGATGGTCCGTGCCATGGGTGACCATCAGACAGCTGCAGCTTCACCCTGCTCCTGCAGGCATTTCTGCTCAGGATACAGCTCCAGCTACTTCCAGTCAAATGCTCCTTGAAACAGACACCTTAAAGGAGTCRGTAAGTTCTGGATGTTTATACTTTTCCAGAAATGACCCAAAAGGGGCTTATACTTCCAAAACAGCAYCTACAAGCAGGCACAAAACAATCTCAGACTGTTTTTCACAAYAATTCTCAGCTCCCACTGCAGAGTACAGTTTCCTGTGATTTCATATAAATGTAGACCACCAGTTTCATCTGCCACATGCTCTGGTATTTGGCATTCTGACCTCAGAGCTGCTCACTCACTAGAATAAATTTTGCCTTTTTTTTTTTCTGATTTTCCAGGATGCAAGCTGTAAGCTGCTAGTCACAAAAGCTGACGTTCACTAGAAGCTCTCATTAACGGGATGAAGGTTACATTGGATATTCCTGGGTGMTGTCAGATCACAAGGGAAGGAGAGATGGTTAAAAGGCTAAACTTCATCACAGAATCTCAACTCTGCCAGGCAGATGTGGTAATGAGGATAGTGCTACTGTCATGAGTAYGCTCATGAGATGAGAGGGAAACCTGCACCATCAGGATGTGCTAAAACAGTGGAGAGAGAAGCCATAGAGTTCCCTAAACATAACCCTTATAAGCATGTCTGTAATGTATTCATTACACAAAAGGTACTCAAGGATAAGCAGAGAGCCCCTAAGACCGCACAGATTGCAGATATTAATGGGAGAAGAATGTGTGAACTGTTACTACTGAAAATACAGCAGCAGRTATTCGATCTTTCATTTGTGGCACAGTGCTTTCTCTCTGTTAGGCTCGTCTCTCTAAGTGCTAAGGAAATTTGCAGCAAGCTTACTCTTCCTGCWCAGGGTTACAGACTGCCTTGGAAGTCCTGATGCCTTCATAAACCTGAAAGATGCAGGGAATAAGACTAGTGCATTTTCTTCCCTGGGATTCAGCTAAAAGGCAGGCCTTCTCCTACTTCCCTAATCGAAACTGGAATGCCAGCTGCTAATTAAATCCTTCTTTACTGCCATCTACAACCAATTCCCAGTGTCACACAGGAAGACTCCATGGAGAGGAAACAAAATTAAGTATTCCTACCCTCTGGAAATACTCAAGAAAGATAAAACATCTTTCTGCCAAAAGGTTGAACAGACAGAGAGAATCCAAACACTGCATCTTTGCTYGGGAATTTGGCTGCTGGAATGGAAGAAGTGTAAACAGGATGGGGGGACMATTTTCATAATAAAAATGGTTCCTTCTCTATTAATCATTAGATAAATGCATAGTGAGTCCTAACTCACCCTTATTTTCCAATGATTCTCTCCTACATTTGCACAGATCAGACTGAATTCAGCCCTCAAGCAAGCAGGAACAACTACTGCCTTTGGATGAGTTTCTCTTTTAGAGCAAGGCCATTTATGTGGCCTGAGGCCAAAATAAACTATTATGTTTTACCCAGTGATACATGAACTCTGCAGTGAGCTAATATTTGCATCCATTAACTATGCTCATAAGGACATGCTCCTTGCAGCAGTCTCAACAGAGCCACTGGCTCTCTGTTCCTATGGGCAAGGTGCTGTGCAAGGTATCTAACATTTCCATGCTCTGTCTGCTAGTTTGAAAACTTATGTTTCTTATTCTACCCAGTTATAAAATCAGAAGCGCTGCATAGCTTGATTTACTTCTGGCTCATTCTAGGCTCTTCCAAGATCTTATCAATGGAGACAGTTGGATACAGCTTGTCAGATTACAGCAGTTTCTCTAATCCKGGAATGGGACTGATTTGACCGTGGTCGTGGCTTCTCTGACACTTTACAGATTATAACAAAATATAAAGGACCGTGAAAGGGACAGGGACAGAATCAAAGGCTGGACAAAGGGAACAATCTGCATTTCCTGGACACGCTGCCCATGTCACCATTTACCATCTGAAATGAGGGAAGAGGTTTCTCCTCCCTTGGTTAAGAAATGGAGAGCTCTCACACATAGCAAAGAAGGAAAAGGGACTCTATGGTAGGAGAGCTCCTGAAGTCCAAATCTTTTTTTCTGTGGCACATAAATGTTCCAAAATTAATTAATGCCACGTGATCTGATGATCTGTACAATTACTATAGCACAGGCACCAGTTCTTGTGTACTAGGACCCCTCTTAGTGCTGACAGCACTCTAAGAAGCTTTAATTTAAATGGCCCAAAATCTGTGGTATGTCCCAAACAGAAAGCTGCTCCCAGGATAGTCCTGTGGCCACATAGTGTGCTCATTTCTCACCACAGAAGTTAACGTGATTCTATCAGACCACAAAATGCACCCATTTGTTTGCAGAGAAAAGGCGGAGGGGGCTTTCGTAATGCTGTAAGAACATGGTGCCATAGGACTATGACCCACCTCAGGCTTGTCAGCAATGCAAAAGTTTTCTCAGCCTCTTCCAGCAATCTGCTGCTTTGTTTCGTGACACCAGAAAACATGATGCCATTTTGCCTGGGTGTGATGAAACTGCAGCAGTGCCTGATTAACATCTTACACAATTTCACACCACTGCTCTGAAACAGCAGCAGCCAAAGGAGCCAAAGGTCAGCATGGGAAAAACCCAATCTGCAATGGCTGTGCTCACCCAAAAAGGTCTTCACATCTTGTGTACAGGCAAATAAAACAAAAAGAAAATACTAAGGGGAACCAGGAACAAACTAGTAAGTAGATGCCAGTTCAGAAACCATACCACAGCTAGAATCCCGGATAATTAGGGCTGCTAGAACAAGGCTGGAAAGCTCAGAAACAGTCTCTGTGCTCCAGGAATGTTTCAGAAGACCAACATAATCTCAGGTGTTCTTAAAGTCTCCATAAACTCACATTTTAATAATAGAGACATTGGGGAAAATAAACCATTTCTGTCCTTGATAGAAATTTTTAAAGAAAATTTGAAATGTTCATTTTGTTTCAAATCAGAAATGGTTTTAATTTGGTTCCTGAGCATTTTTCTCTTTAAACTTTCACCTCCTGTTTACTGAGGAGCGCATAATATGGTCATCCAAGAGAATCATGTTCTCAAAAGCTGAAGAGGTGGGAAGCCTTGCTTTTTTTAATAGATACTAGCAGGAAGTGGACTTAATGTCACAAAACCATGAATATTTTCACATAAAACATCTTTTATTAAAACATGCTTTCTAAAGAGATCTAGGTGAGGAATTGTTCACTTCCACCTTTAGCAATGTGTGTTCACTTCTACCTTTAGCAATGTGGACCCCACAAAGTCTTGTACATTTTCCAAACAATTTCGAGAACAGACACAGATGTCAAATAAGTAATGGAGAGTGCAACCGTCAAAGTAACTACTGTACTCTTATTCTCAAAGATATTGCATCAGTTCTAAAGAACAATGCTGATTTTTTCAAGAAACTGCCTTTGTCCCTTCTAACCATGGGCACCTATAGAGATCTGACAGATTTTTTGCTTTTCACTGAGAAGTCACACTAGTATATGCAGAACAAAAGCGCCCTTCAAAACCTTGCCACTAAGTGCTCTGGCTGAAAGGGCATTTAAAATAACAGAACAGTTTTGGAAAGAGGGAAAAAATAACATTGTTCAAAGGGCCAGTGCAGGTTTTGCATATTATTTTCTTCGCATAATTCTGCCCCAAGCTCCCCCGAGTCAAAGGGATTCTCCTGTCTCCAGGGTAAGGGAGGCTGATACAGGACGAGCAAGCTTAGGAGTTGTTTTCCACATAGACTTGGATCTGAAGGCACCCAATCTTGGTCCTGTACACAATTTCTCACCAGAACCGGGAAGCACAAGTGCTTCCTTCTCCCTTCTCCAGCATTTGCCTGGAACAGGAAGGCTAGCAAACAAGAGGCAGGTAGCACAAGGAGTTAGCAAACTTCTGGGCTGACACTACCAGGCCTTCACAGCGTGATTGAGCTAGTGAGGTTTACTCCCTCCATTTGCACTTGGCTTGGCCACAACGGGGACATGCTATAGAGTGGAGCTGATGCTCAGGAAAGCAGCACAGCTCCTCTCCTTTCATGTTACTGCATGCACTAAGCCTAAGAGTGCATCTGTACATAGMCACATTGGAGAAGGCTGCTGGATGAGTTTGCTGGGTTTTCTCACAAGGAAAATACATGTACGGTCAATGCAAATTAAAAGAATCCAAAAAGCAGACAAAAGGCAGTCAGCAAAAGGCCCTTCGGCCCTCCAGGAAACACTCTTACTTTCAGTACGTGCAGGAGTCAGCCCTACAATGGCTGGAATTATTGTAGCATAAACCACTTTGATACCATTCATCTGGGATTTGCAATAGCTTCTCTTTGACCCCGCCTCTCTTCCGGAGAAAATCTGGGCACTGAACAGCAACGTTCTTTCTTACATATTCAGTGTTTCCTCCCATATCTCTCCCCAAAGCAAAACACTCTTGCAGTGAGTTTGCCTGTCCTACGGGAAGTCCTGAGCAACATAATGTTACACTGAAATCTCCCAAAGACATGGGTAGAAAGGCAGGCAATGGGTTTTGAAAGTCCAGTCTTTCCTTTCCAGAAGGTAGTGGCACATTCATTAACATTTTCCTTCCTAGGCTGCTTTTCAGAAAGGAACGGGGRAAGAAATCAGCAGCAATTTGATGATGAATACAGTGAACTGTTCAGTGCACCTCCCTGTGCGCCTGCACACTATGCCACACTCATCGTTTCAGATGCAGCACACTGACCAACAAAGGGCCCCAAATGCTGTCCTTAGAAAAGCAYCCGCATCTCTCCTAAGGGCAGAGAGCCCAATTTGTCTTGGCAGCAACTCCATAACTGCCAGGCACATTTCAGCAGGAATCAGCCAGGGCTGAGATTTGGCCCTGAACCAAGGATACGGTGAGAATGGGAGTGTGACCCCAACAGCACAGCTGATGGCGAGATGCATCCAGCCTAAGAACCTGCAAGATTGCTGTTGAAGTCCTGCTTTTGCCATAAGTTTTGTGTATTACCTTTGGCTGTGCCCACAGCTTCTCTCTGCCTCAGCCTTCCTGCCTGTGGGAATGGGGGTTGCTGCACTCACTAGGGTGCTGTGAGTATTACACTAAAGTAGGCTGTAAGCATTTTGTTCTGAAATGTTTCTACTCTAAAAGCAATTTATATCATCAAAACCAAAGGAAACATTTAGATTTTATCAAACTGAAACTCTTCTGTCAGCTACAAGTGATTGTTTCATGGTAAATATTATACACTTGCTTTTGCAGAGGAAAAAATAAYGAAACTCGTGGGAGTGAGAGGGAAAACTACTCTGGTGAGAGGTCTCCTCCCATCACTAGCACAAAGTACCTTCTGTCTCCCAGGTCCTATGTGATGGTGGCAAGTCCTGGCCAAAGGAAGTGATGCCTTCCTACGCTTGAGACCAGCGGTGCTCACAGACAGCTAATAGTCTTTATACTTAGCTCTGTTGGATACCCCAAATTTGGCATATGGATGCTCAGTCAGTAAAAGAAGGAACCAGCTGGACGAATAGGCCTAAACCTCCTCTACCCCAAACAGTAGACAGAGCTAGTGTTTAAGACAGCAGGACACACACTTATGAGATGCCTGGCCAGCCCCACATGCTGTGCCAGCCAGGAGACAGTAACAGAGCGCCTCGGGCAGCCTCTGTGTCCACCCGCCACCACTGTGGCCTCTCCCTGGCCTTCTGCACCTCATGTATAGGCCAAGGACTCCAGCATGCTGGCAAGCTTGGTTGGCAAAAGTCTCAGGTCCTAGCAGAAAGATGTAAACATCAGAGCCAYGCTTTCCTGCATCTCCTGGGAGTCCTAGGCGCCTCCTGCCAGTGACCTCACTTGGCTGCAGTGCATGGCAGCAGATCCAAAGGCAAGCTGGAGTTCACCACTCTGCTCAAAGCCAATCTGCCCACACTAAAGATGTCAGAGTGGGAGGAAGGAAGGATCTTGTTTCCTCCTTCTCATCATCCTAAAGCCCTGCTATCTGAGGACACCTGATCCTTTCTGTCATCTCAAGGCAGTTTTAAAGATATCATTTGAAGCAAAATGGAAAAAAAACAATCAAGAAACATTTTTTTCCCCGATCTTTAATAATCGTTACACATGCCAATCTGAGGATGAACGCAAAGAACAGTTCATCACTTCAGGGGTCACACCATGAGGTGAGGAAAGAGGATGCTTTTTCTGCTTCAAAAAAGCAACATAAACTGCAGCAGCAACACCAGCCTTTGAAGAGCACCACGAGCTCCAGTGGGCAGAGTACTTGGCAGCTGAACCTGAAGTTCAGAGGCCTGGGGAAAAGTGGGAAGATATTTATTAACCGTGAGTTGTTTCTGGGAGCCTCTACWGTAACACAAGACTTGCCTCTGCCAGTACTGACCTGCTTAGGACACAGAGAACATTGCTAGGCAATTTATGATCCATTATTGGCATTAGATACCATCTTCTTGGCACAGCATCTTTTAGGATCAACAGATTTAAAACTAATAATCAGAATTAACTAGAAGGAACTATACCCCACAAAAGAAAAGAAAAAAAATTGTGACCTAGACAGGTGGAGGGGCAGGGAGAAGTGTAGGTGGCTTGAAAATACGTCTAAAGAAAGTCAGCATTCCCTCCCTTTCTTTTCAGTTCTCATGGGGTCCTCTCGTGGCTTAGCTACACAGAAATGCTACAGATCTTACATACAACTCTGCTGGAGCCTAGTATGCTGCTGATTATGCCCTGGCAGCTCTTTAACAAACATTGCATTTCATACATTTAAAATAAACCATCTCAATAATCTGTCACCTCTCAGAAATATATGCAYACCTGGACAGGACAAATAAACAGCTGTGACTATCACTGAGAGATCTGTGGAGTGGGCTGAAGAGGGGCAGGTTGAGCCACAGCTATGAAATAAAACAGCACAGATCACAACTGCACATGCGCTGGCTAACTAATAGTTCAAAGACAAATCTACAAGGACACTTCAGTGCTGAAGAAAAAGATATCCAGCCAGGATAGTCTATTTTTTAAGTCTGAATAGCCAGGGAATGAAAAACTTCCAACAGAGCTTCAACAAGTGCTGAGACCTTCCATGAAGTAAGACACAATGCTTCTATTTTGGACAGCAATGTTACGGTGAATGAAGCGCTCTGAGAAAGAGGCTATCACAAAATAAACTGACAAACTAACCTTTGCACAGAAATAAAGACATCTACAACCAACGTGGCTCAAAGATCTAAGGAGACTTAAGGAATCCGGAGTGCGTTTCCCCCCCCCCCCCCACTGGAAGAGTGTGCAGAGGAACCAGCATTTAATTTACGCACTCTTCCTTCAGACCATTTCCTTTCTAATGTCTTTTAAATGTAAGCATTGCCACTGCCTTCCCTGAAAGGTTATTCTGCCATTCTTGTAGATACWCCAGCATGTCCACACCGTGCAACACAGTACACAGCAGCAATCCCAAGCTAGCTCAGTCAAAGTCTCTAAATCCAAAGTACATAATACAGAGTCAAGCAGGCTTATCCACTGGGCTTACTGGCTTTCACAGGACCACCGTGGGCCTCTTGGATCCCAGAGCAGATCTCCCAGGAAAGAGAGGCGTCTCCTCATAAGCGCTGCCCGGTAAAGCACGTGCTGGAGAACAGCTGTGCCACTGCCCAGCACYCACCATCACAACAGCAGACGCATCCAGCTCTGCTGACCCCTTGCTGTGATGTGTTCTCAGTTTCGAGAAAYAGTCCGGGAGTTCCTCTTTGTAAGTGCCAGCCCTTACTGCCAGTTAGCTACCTGCTCTTTCATTCCCTCTCCTCTCCTCATACCCCCATGCTTGTAGCCTGATTCTCAGGCTGGCTGTTCTATATTCAGCACACACCACTGCCTGGACCTTCGGTGGCAGCTCTRTGCTGCGTACTGGCACCCCCACGGCATGCCAGCATCTTGCTGTTATCCCGACCTCTTCTCGTTCTCATTCCCTCAGACAGAGRAGCAGCAGGCAAAAGGCCCCCGAGCAACACAGTGCTCTAAAGCGCAACATCACAGTGCTTCGCTTCCCTTTTCAAGTGCCTCTTTTACTGTGCCATTGCTACAAAGTCCCCATGCAGACTGCAATGTCTTCTGCTCTGCAGGCAGGTTTACCTAGGCTGCTGCTAGAGGGAAAGACCTGATCTCCAATTCTCCCTGCAGCATAAAGGATTTCATCAAGTGATTCCAGCTATCCTGGGATGAACAACATATTCAAGGATAAAAGAGAGTCAGTTGAGTCTTCCTGATTCAAATTTTGGCCACACAGTGTTTCCACACCTGGCACTTCTATCAATCAGATTAATTTAAAAACATTTAGCCTTATGAAGAAAAGAAACAAAAATAAGATGTGAAGATGTTTCTCTTCTTCCCCAGCTTAGACAGGCTGCATTGCACGTGYGCTTTACACGTCAATCAAGAACAGAAATTAAAGCAACAGGAAAATGAACAGCAAAGGCACTGAAAACCCAGGAGTCACCTGCCTCCCCCAGCACAGAGCTCACTTACAAACCATTCTCCAGAGCTCCTTCTAGCTCACCCTGAGCCTCTCACTCTATGTGGGAGGACCCACTTGGTCCTCCCAGTGACAGCCAGGGCAACTTGCTTCTGCWTTCTTGCCCCTTCCTGGACAACATAGGATAGTTGCACTCTGCAAAGGGGGACAGACAAACCCAGGTACAGGGAGAAACAAAGGAGGGAATGAGAAACAGAATGAGACAATCATCTACGTGCATCATGTGCATCGCATTTGCTCCTGATGTGTCTAACATTTCCTTCTGCAAATATGAGGTTGCTCCATCAYAGGGAACTTGCTCTGGCTCTGTTTACACTGACCCTACCAGAATAGCACTAAATTCAACCTTCAAACAACAGGATCCTGAATTTTCGAGGCCAGGAGCTTCCCAAGAGAAGGTCTGCTTTGTGACCCACAGCACCTCCATGACAGGAAGGCTGGGACAGAACTGCAGGCAACAGTATGCTGTGATTGTCATCAATATTAATTATTTGGGGAGAATATGATTGATCTCACGAGGGCAATGAATTCATTTCTCAGCTGAATGACAAACAAAAGGCAATATATTCACTGCTGACATTTCCAAAGGCTACAAGGAGCAGGGACAGGAGAAAAGATCTCTTTGCRTTAAAACCCTGATGCAAAGGGCCAAAAATCTGAACAGTCTCAAAATTTTTCATTTGGGAGTCTTTTTTTTAMTATTAGGAAGCAGGTGCTTTAATATTCTTAAATCTGTTCCAGCCAGACCCTAGCCCTGAGCCAGTTCATCTCCTTGCAGGAAGAGAAGTGATSAGCCACTGAGCATCTTTGGAAAGTTGGACTGAGCTCCCTTCTCACTTTTGACACTTCTTGTCAAGGTCACTGCAGCTGGCTAACAAGGAGAAAAAGCTTCTTAGAAAGGGGAAAATCCTGCCTTCTTGGGTAGCCCCAGCTTGGGGCTATTCAGCAAGGCTGAAATGGCAGGGACACTTGCAGGAGGGTGATGCACCACTGCCAAGATGCATYTCCTCTGTGCAGGGGAAGAGGAAGACTCGATAGCCCTGGAGAAAGGCACTGCCCTTCTCTTTAGCCTCAGATTAGGGGTGTCTGCATGTGTGCTGCTTTCCAAGGAGCCAGAGCTGGGCTCCTTCAAGCCCACACAGCAGCTCTAGAGAGAACAAGGAAGATGGATAAATATAAAATGCATTGCAGCCTATTTTAGCAGGAGGACAGACAACACAATCTGTGAGACCATCACTCCAGTGGGATCTGCATTTTGTCTCTTAGTCATACCAAGACAACATCAGCCCCAGCTGGATGAACTGTAACTGGCACAGTTTGCGAGAGCAACACTGTTTGGGATGCAGCRGGGTATCTGCACCCATTCAAAACAAGTGGGTGCCCTACAAGCCCTTCAGAGCTTGCCAACGCAATCGTATTAGGCAGCAGCACATACATCTTCCTCCCACTATCCAGTTCCCTTATAAACAAGGAAGGACTGGAAGATGTTTGTGCTTGAAGGGGGAGGGGGAGGCAGCTATTTCTCAAGAGAACAAATCCAATTATTTGTATTAGAGTGAATTTGTATAGCCCTTTCTTTCAGAATAAGCATTTTCTGCAGATCTCGGAGCTTTAAATCAATAAGTCACTGATAAATTTATGTGGGTGGAGGACTGGATGTTACTGTGGTGGGATGGAGGTGGGATTGTTTTACTTTTGGATTTTTGTGAAGTTTGCTTTTTGCAATAGGGCTTATTTGGAAAATAAATAACTCGAATTTTGGACCGCTGCCTCTGCCATTTACTATGCTCTCATAAGTTCCTAAGGTTGAAGATTTTTAAACAGTTTGCTACGACGGTACTGATATGAGTTTTTGACTGATCTACATGAAACCTACAGTGGCACCAAGCACCAACTGCAGTGTTTGAAAAATTGTAGCGAGTCCCCGATAACCAGGAATCAGACAGCCTCTTAAACTGAACACATTAGGAGAGGCTTCCGAAATCTGTGCCTCTGTTTCCCTAGCCACATTTAGAATAACCTCTCCCCACCTCACACCAGAGCTGTGTGTCTTAATGTCTCTAAAGTGCTTAGAGATGCTGAGACAAAAGATAACATACGAGTGCAAAGTATAAATCAATTCCCTGAGCTCAGCAGTCACTCCAACTGATGGGGATAAATGTACCACATATCTGCCACTGAAAACTTGGGTTCYGAGCCTGTCTTAAATAGCAACTACTTAAGCAGCAGCTCTCTTGGAAGAAGTCATCTTAGGGTTGGTTGGTTTGGGCAAAAGGAGCCCCTGCAGACAGGAAACACAGAAATGTAATGTACTGCTATGAAAAATAGATGTTTCTTCCAGAATAAGGACTCTAACCTGCTCTGATAGCATTTGGTGGTAAGATTTGATTTCAGTAAGAATATGACGGAGCTGTTCAGGTTTATTAACTAGCATGTTAAGAACTCAGCCAAATATAATCTGAAAAGCTATTTCCATCTCTGTTTGTTTTCTAAATGATTAAAAATCCGGTTTAAATATTGYAAGGAAAACTTTAAATCGAGCAAGAGAAGTTTTGGCTTCCTTCCGAGTAGACGGCAATTCCCCAAAACACTACTGCAGATCTAACAGATGGGAATGATTTTTCACTCTTTAACAATCTAATTCCATTGCACTGAGATTAACTGTAATTAACTTATTATTTACATATAGGACAAAAGGTAAAATGATAAAGAAAAACAACTACAAGAAGAAATAATGGGCAGAAAAAGGCAGAAACGGGCTAACACTCCCTCTGAGAAGAAAATTTCATACGTTTCTCACCAAGCAACATAATTGTTATAAATACATAGTTAAACACAATTCCACAGCATCTTGTCAGCACTAAGGATAAACATTTAGGTCACAGTTTTGAAGATCTTACATACAAGTTGACTGAATGTATAAGAATCATCCCTTTGAATATCACGAAAATATCACATCTCTGCAAGTGGACAGGATCAGGCCTAAGAGAGAAGATGTTTTATTTCAGTAATGCAGGAGATTAAGCAAAACCGCAAAAGAAACAAATTGCAGCTTTTCTGTTAAAGAGACAGAAAGGTATTAAAAACTTACTTTTTAAAGTCTTTTTCCAGCTCTGATAAGACCTCAGCTTAGTAGAGCTGAAGAGGCTTCTAAAGCATTTGTGATTCACGTTGTCTCTTTGCCTTTCAGTCGCACAACAAAACTGTCCAAGGAGTTTCATGTCAAACTAATTACCGGTCTTTTACTGTGCTATTTCTAAACTATGAGAATTGTGAGATTAGCCTTTCTCTTTGTGAAAACACTGTGAGGAGAAAGAAATCCTAAATAGTACCCAAAATAAGAAGCTGTTTCGTTCCAGCTTAGCAGCAACCAAATCACGGCTGCACCTTCCACTGACGGCAGCAGCTCAGAACAAAGCGGTTACAAACCACGCAGAGAAAGAAACCCGCCGGCACCTTGGCCTTGGAGCTGCAGGCAGACTCCAGAGCTGGTGGGCAGCAGCAGGTCACTTCTGGGCAGCTTTGTTCTCCTTCTGCCCCTGCATCTGGCCCATCTTTTAGACCTGCAGGAGCATCTGCTYGCATCCACCAGGTATAAAGATGCTATCAACTGGCTGCCTCTGCCAGGCAGAATAGAGGACCAAGCTCCCGGCTCTGCTTACGGGGGCAATGAAGTCCGTGAGCTGTGTGAGGAGACAGGTAGAGGAGGAAGGAGGAGAGTGGGCAGTGTCTGAACTATGAGCTCCCATGTGGAAAGTGTTTCAGTTCCCAGATAACGTGGTGCTGTTCACAGATTTCAGCTTATATAGGCTTTTCCATACATCTATTTTTATTCTCAAAAGTACTCCTTGTCACTCCATGATAAAAAKCAAGACTGGACAGCATGGCTGAAGCTGCTGACAGGCATCTGAAYGCCTTCACACGCTGGTTATAATCTTCCTAACTGTCCACCTTGCTAAAGCAAACTGTGCCCTGAAAGCCAAGCTGGGGTGTCCTCTCTCTCATGCTGCCAGCTGCCAGGGTCTCTACAGCAAGTTTTTACAACCCAGAGTCTTGCTACAATGGGAGGACATTTGACAACAGTTTTGTGGAACTTGGGAGAGATGGGGAGGAGGAAAGGAGATTATCTGCTTGCCGAAACAACCAACATAAAACTCCAGAACATAACAATAAAAGAGAAGGAATAAAGAACATGTTTTGCCTCTTAATCTGAAGTAGCAAAGTGCTTCTCCCCTGATGCTGGCATGTGGCATATGCAGGTCATGAAGGAATAAAGCTGGGACAAGCTTTCTCTCCCCCTCCTCCTTCCTATATGCATATTTCAGAGGATAAAATTACAGCACCAGGGCCAGCAAGGAGGCATTCTTCATTCCTGTGCCTTTCCAGGCACTACTCAACCTCCCATCACATTACAGTCCCAACCCCCTGAAGTCTCTCTGACTCATAGTTCCTTCCAGGCACCTAAAAGTTGGGCTACCCTGATGCCTGACCCCGGACAGGAGCCTGTTTAAGTCCAGCCTTGTGCAGCACCCACCCTCTTTGCACACTAACAAATGCTCAGACGGAGCACTTGTCTGTGAGCACCTGCAGAGAACCCCAGAGGTCTGTGAGAAGGGATCCCAGAGTAGTTCAGTCCGACAGCATGGGTGCAGGTTTTCCCTCACAGACTCTAGAGACATTGGGCATGGGCAGAGTCAAGCATGCGTAGCTCATCCTACACAGTATGTTGATGCTTTGCACTCAAACTCCATCCAGAGACACAAGAAGAAGGTCACAGGGCTGCACGTGTATAAACCTGCTCTCTGCCTTGTGCAGAGGTATTTCTTTACCAATTTAACCTCTCWTCCCACAGCTGCCTGCTTCATCTCCATGCAGCAGCTCCCACGTTCCCAGTTCCATGTCTTCAGATCATTTCAATGCCCTGCAAGCTTCCACCACCTCAAGTCTCTCTTCATGGCTTTAGTCTTTGAGTCCCCCATTATCCTACCTTCTTACTCTTGCAGGATTGGAGCAAATGCTGTTATGGAAAAGGCATTCCCACTGGCAGAAACAACGCTGTATCTATTTTCAAATAAGGAGAGTATCTCTGTCATAAAGATTAATTGTTTCAGCTTGCCCTTCCCTGCTCACCAGAGCCAGGTAGGATACACAGGCAGAAAAGCAGGACTGCCCCCAGCACTGAGCCCTTCCACCAGAGACCCCCTGGATTGGAGTGATGCTCTCCTCACACGTACAGGAGAAGCATTTCCTGCAAGAAACACAATACAAGTAAATCTTCAGGAGCTGCCAGAAGCARCCTGTTATAAATGGCCCTCTACGTTATGAGATATGGACTCTCTACAACATAGCTAATAAATAATATCCCGTGATCCTTCTGTGTATGGAAGTGTAAGTTCAGTGACAGTTCTGCTTACCCAAGAGGGGCCAAAGTTAAAAATGGAGTGTCAGGAAAATACTACTTTTTAATTAAATTGCAAATATTTTGTAAAAAAGATAAGGAGCTTGCTCCAATCTCCCACATCCAGAAATAAAAAGCCCTTCCTAAGACAACAAAACTGAAAACATGAAACAAAGGCCATCATTTAACAAGRAAAGAAGATTTGTAAAAGAAAATAGAATTTTATCCAAGTATTATTACCAGCTATTCRCCAAGCAGAGGCTAGGATGAGTGTGCTCTCTGGTTTGCAGTAACATCTCAGGACCCTGAGATCAGGATCCCATTGTGCCAGGCACTGTACAAACCCATGGAGAAACCTACCTAGGCTGACAAACAGGCACAGTCACCATAACCAAGGGAAGTGAGAGTGGTACAGAAAAGGGCCACCTGAAGAACTGGAGCTCTGATGGTCTCTATTTTCCTCTTCCTTTTTAGGAAAGCATTGCCATCAGCCAGTTTCCACCCAGACACCCCCACAAAATGCTTTGCATAAGGGGGCAGCTGATCCCAGCAAACACACGGCAAAAAGCATCCTGCTGCCAGCATCTAATCACTTTCAGATTGTTTTCTCAGATGTGCCTTTTCCACTTTATTTTCCTGCTGCGGCTTAAATCTGACCCCCTTCCTCTCTCCCCTTCATTTCAAAGATCCGTTTGACAGGCGAAGGGGACAGGTATCACAGGCTCACACATTTGAAATGCAGATGAAAATTAAAGTTGCATCCATCAGCGCCTGTAGYGATCTACCTAGAGAGGCACATGCCCAAATTTCCCTGCTCCAAAGGAGGGAATTTAAGCAAACCACTCTGCATTTAATTTAACGGAGCTGCAGGAGCAGCTGAGCTACGCACTGGTGGTCCCACAGGTCGCGTTCAGAGCCCACACGTCCTCCGTGGGGGGACGACAGTGCCCAGCGCAGAAGCCCCCCACGTCCCCCCCAGCTAAGGCGGCCTCGCACCGCCGGTCCCGCGTCCCGCCGGGCCGCCCCGGGGACGGGGGGCAGCCGGAGCCCACGGACACGGCAAGCGCCACGGGACGGCCCCACCGAGGGTGCCGAAGCGAGCCGCCATGGGCACCTCCGACCCCCCTCCAGCACCTTCTCTTCCCCTCAAGCCCCTCTCCAGCTTCCCCCCCCC
>NW_028187155.1:2508632-2627693 GCF_003343005.1 Rhea americana | reverse complement strand
CCCGCCCCGCGCGCACGCACCGCCCCGCGCCCACGCACCGCGAAAACACGCGCGCAACACTCCCCCTCCGCTCCCCCACGCGCGAGCGCGCGGTGCGGCTCACCTGGGCGCGCGGCAGGGCGCGCGCAGCCACGTCCCGCGCGCCGCGCTCCCCTCTTCTTCTTCTTCTTCTTCTTCTTCCTCCTCCTCCTCCTCCTCCTSCTGCTGCTCCTGCTCCTCGGGCCGCCTCGGCCCCCGCGCCGCCCCGCCCCCCGCCGGGCCGGGCCCGCTATGCAAATCAGGAGGATTTCCCCATTTCCACACACCCCCCCGGGTCCTCTCCAGATGTGCCGGGCAGGGGCGCGCGCGCCAGCTGTGCCGCCCCCAGCTGCGCCGCCCCTGCCCAGATGTGCAGCGAGGGGCGGGGGCGGCTCTCCCCTCCCCTGCGCTATTCCAGCTGTCGAGCGGGAGGCAAGCGCCTCCGCAGCTGCTCGCCCCGCGGGGGAAGCAGCGCTGCCCAGGGGCGCCGCCCTCAGCGCCCCGCACGCCCGCACCTGCACTGAGGCGGACAAGGCCCTTCACGCTTTTCCGGGGGCTGCGAGGGCAGTGGGCGGCACRGGACCTTCCTTCGGCCCTGAGCGAGCTCTGGGCATGGCCGCGTAGCCCCGTCCCTTGCAGAGAGTGGGGTCTCCTGCGGGAAGGAGCAGCTCCTCCAAACGCAGAGCTGCAAAGGTCCCGCGAYGTCCATCTCCCCAGTTTGCAAGGTTCTGCAAGGGAGGAGATGGGTTACACGGCCACACAAGGGCCATGGCTCCCTCTCCTGGCTCAAATTGCTCTCCCAACTTTAAGCGCCTTGCAGTGAAGTGGGAAGCAGGAAGTTATCTGAATTCAGAACTCCTTCTCCCAAGTGGCTAAATGACATTTGGTGCCGTTGGAGTCTGTCAATAAAGCACCAGAATAGTGTGCAGAGTCCTGCTGCTTGCCCTGTAGACTATCCACTTGTCATTTGCCCCGTGAAAAAGCAAAGGGCTCAGAGAAAACGTGGCTTTGTGCCATTTCTGCTTCTYCTCTCCATGGTGTGCTAGGAGTGTAGCTCGCACTAGCAAGAGCAGTGGCACTGCACAGTGCCTAGCACGATGCTGTGCAGCCTCACCCCAGAGAAGTGGTAGCTACTCAATCCAACATGTTAAATGTGACAGGTCTGCCACGGTGGGACACATCCAGATGTACTGAGAGGAATGGCTCTGTCACCAGCTGGCGCTTCCCTCATCACCCGCAGGCCTTTTTCAACATCCACATGAGCTGCCTGGCAGACCTAATGCACAGCTCTGTATCAGCGATACCAACATGACACACATCCTTTGTCTTATCTCCACCACAGACATAGCTTTGATGAGAGCGAAATGTTTCCTGGATGAAGAACAGATGCCCGAAGCTGACTCCAAGGAAAACAGTAGTGATGATGATGACTGGAAGAGTTTGCAGAAATTTGTGCCAGCATCTTCTCATGGAGAATGTGGCCAGCAATAATCAGTGTAGTTGCTAGTGCGGGAGTTTTCTTACCCTGAGCAGGGATGAAAACTTTCTGTCCTCCTAGGCTGGCTGAGAGACTCTGTTCCATCCTGGCAAGAAATGACCTAGCCTTATTCATGCTTCTGTTACCTCTTGGCAAGCTGACAGCAAAGCTATATGTCTGGACACAAAGCCCTTAGCACTAAAGAAACCCCTATTAGTTCAAAGTGCTGCAGCACATCTTAGCAATTTTGGCTACAATATTTGTTCCACACTGGACCAAGTTCAATATCCTAGTCCTTATCTTCAGGCTAAGGGCCCAGGAAATATAGAAGACCAAATTTCACTCCATCTCCTGAAGCCCCAGCACAGGGACTGCCCCAGGAATCCAACTCCCGGCACAGTGGAAGCATCTGCAACAAATCTGTGCTGGAGAGCAGGGCCTGGTCAGGGTACCTGGCACAATCTCTCACAGCTGGTGCTAGCACACATCTTCCCACTTTCTCCCCAAGGCGAGGTAGGTGAACACTGCCCACACCATGCTGTTGTGGAAGGAGGGTCTTGTCTTCATCAGCCCACCCCAGGTCATCAGCGTGGGCATATTCTTTTTTTTTTCTCCAAGGAAGAGTGGCTGTGGCCTCGCTGTGCCACTAAGTGAGATGGAGCGGTGAAGGGAGCCTTGAAGCTGTGAAGGGAGTCTTGAAACTTTCTACCCTTCTCTTTCCAGGGCACAGGAAAAGTAGGCAGAAACTTCCTTGTCCCAGCAGCTTTCTTGTTGCTTTGGTTAAAGTCCTCGAAAAAATGTCTGCTTGAATTGTGTCTGGAGTCAGCTCTACTCAAGCTATCAGTAACCTAAATTCATCCAAGTATTTCAAGTGTATTAAGGCAGAACTCCATATAGGCTAATCTATTGCACTTCTAGGGCAGATAAATCTGTGTTTTGCCCCATTCTAACTGCACAGCTCTAGGATCTGAACTAGTTTGTCTGGAGTTACTTTACATATCTGTACCCTCAGCTTCATCATTGAATATAGACAAAACTGGGGTAGCAAGGCACATTTTGTGATCTGTATTTTCCACTGTACCTACAGAAATATATGTGCTTAAAAACTTCTGTTGAAACAAGACAGTCCACTTTTCCTCGGAGAATGAAATACCAAAAGCATTGCATATTTTAGCTGTGATACTTAATGCARTTGTGGGAGTAGCTCAGCTGCTCTGGTGACGGATGTGTTACAAGAGTTAAATAATAGTAATAATAATGATACCTTGCCCTGTATAATGTCTTCCATCCATAGATACACACCTGAGATAGGACATGTCGTTACTCTTGTTTGGGAAGACTTAGGCACTGTTGCAATACCAGTAATGCAGGTTAATAGTCATCTATACATATATGCACCCTGAGAAATTCACACCATTCCAAAATTTTAAAGCCTACTTCTGTCAGTGCAAATGAGGGGCTTTACACTAATGTCATTAATTTTCTTTTGGTGGAAAGCTACAATTCAGCACTAGACTTCCTTGAAAGGCTTATAAACTAAGGTTCAAGGCCAAGTTTCCAGAGATTGAGTTTAGACTAAAGTTGGTATCAAAATCCCAAACCACACCTGCTTGTTTGTTTTCATAGGAAAGGTTTCAGACTCTTTTAGCTTACAGATTAAAAAAATCACCAACTCCCTACTGTAAAATGAGGGTAATATTGCTCTCTTGGACTCAGTGCTGTCATAAGGATTATTTTTGTATTGCTATTTTTTCTCCCATCCGCTCTCTATGCTAGTGTGAGCTATTTCTATACAGGGTTAAAATTCAACACAGTTACGCCCTAGAGTGAATTATACTATGGTTTGAAAAGCAACTCAGTAAACATAAAACATTTTTAAGCACAAAAAAATGCAGCATTATGCCACAATTTTAGGCAGGGAGCAAAGAGTAGCATTACTAAGTGCAACCACAGGGGAGGACTTTAATAGCAAAGGAATGTTTTGAAATGTAGCCAAGACACTGGAGCTGTTGGTATTGCAACTGTTGGGGAAATGTTCCACAGATCTTCAGTTACAAGCAGCCAAAGACCTCGGTTTGCTGCTATTCTCCTATTCCTGTTAGTTAACTTTAGAACTAGAAACACATAAGGAACCTGGATTGCACAGTCTGGTTCTCTGCCTCATCCACCACAATGTCATATAATCCTTTCCATGAACAGACCAAGCTCCATCTTAAAACAGGTCCATGTTTTCTGTCCTTGTTGCTCCTCTTAGGAGATTTTCCTAGACTACCCAACTCCCTGATAGTCATAAACCTTCCTGTCACTTCCACAGCCAGCTTATTCCCATATGTACCAGCACCAGCATTGGTTCTCATTTCAGTTCTGCTCCCTGCTGTTTACTCAGGTATTTTTATAGAAATTGTTCTTGTCTCTTTTACCTCCTAGTTACACAAGACAAGCTTTTCAGTCTTCTTTCCTAAATGACTCTCTATTCCCCTTGGACCTCTTCCTTGTGTTTGCTTCAATTTAAAATAATCTTAAACTGTATATGGATTACAAATTTATTTACAATATTAAATAGGAGGAGGCCTCACTGAGGCTTTACACGACAGATATTAGACACCCAGCTTTTCTCTGAAATATTCAGGATTGCATTTATCTTTTCACAGTTAAATTGTAGTGGTGGCCATTAGTCATCCTTTGATCCACTATTACACTCATATTTCTCATTTCTCAAACTCATATTTCTCCTCCACTCTTGCTTCCAATGGTAAATTCCCAGATTATATCACAAACTTGTTATTCCTTTACCAGATTCCAGTTCTCTTGCATTTATCCCAGCTCCGATTCTGCCTGTGGTTTTCTAATTTGTTCTTAGCCAGCATTTCTGATACTGGGAGACTAAGGCAGTTTTATAACATCTAAAAGACTTGTTTTTGCTTCTTCTTTTACTCACACCCACCTAACCCATTTTTTCTCCTTCCCAGTTCAGGAAACAAGCCCTAGACTACGTATAATTATAGTCTGTGTAGTTATAAATGAACGTGCCTTCTGTGTTTTACACCTACGCTTTGAATGTCATTGAGAAGAGCATGCCTGATAACCTGAGATACAGGACATAGAAGAAACCAGAGAATGAAAGCTATTCCTAACATAGCAGCACATGGACCTCCCAGCTGCATATGTTAAGGAAACCAAGGTTAGCCATACTCAGGTGTAATGGCTGGATGTTGTCTGCTGAAAGCGTTTTCCAGTCAGGCACCTGAGCCTGCCTAGTTAGACATGCTTGGCTTTCAGAGAAGTGTGCATTGTTCATCTACCGAAATGCACAAGGAGTTGTAACTGTTCCTGCTTCATACGATCTTGACTAATACATATCATTTATTATGGGCTCTATTGTCCGTAACCAAACCAGATCCCAAATCACCTTACATCTCATGTGAAGCGTGTTATATAAATCTCTGTACTCACAAACACACACACACACACACACAAACAAACAAAACAGTACTTGATGAAGACTGGAAGTGAAGCTTCATGATGAGTTCACCTACATTTATTCCTGAGGATCCAGTACACAGCTGTTGTCCATTTTCATGCGCTAGGTATTGTTGGCGTCTCTTCTCATCARGTTATTGTGGTTGTAAGACTGCTAATGTGAGCAGTTCTCAAAAAGGGACTTGACCTTACATGGCTTCTACCTAAGTCCATTTAGATCTCTGTCACAAATGATTTGATATCACCTCAGGCCAGAGATCTTTTCCAGTCCTATAAGTCTGTGATTCATACAAACTAAAACTATTTCAAATCAGCTTTGGGGAAGAATATCTTCTTATCCTGCCAAAGGCTTCTACTTTTGCCAGGTGTTTGAACCAAATGTATGCACACTGCACAAATTTCACATTCAGGATACCTGAACRTACTTCAGCAGAATGCATTCAAATGTACAGAATTTGTACAAGATGTCTGAGCTTGGAGTTTGCAGGGACACTTATCCTATCTGTACAGATGTAAAACCAGTTGACATTTGAGCGGGACAAGCCTGGCTTCTGTCTCAAATAGCCTTTGAAGTAAGCACCTAACCTGGCACTAATTAGCAGTAGTTTACCTCACCTGCTCATTGAGGCCAGTGAGAAGCGACTGGTGGTCCACAGATTGATAAAGCTAGATAACCTGAATACTTCCTTGGCTATGTAGACTGCTGGGCATTTCTTCTCAGAGTGGTCTCTGCAGTTGTTTTCTGATGCCTCATCGCTCTGTCTGATGGTTCACTGATAGTACTTTACTTGACCATTGCAGGAGAAAGGCACTGARGTAACAGTGTCTTTCTTGAGCAAACAGAGCCAACTGAAAGACCTTAGGAAAGTAGGAAAAAAACTTTACTACATCATGCTTTTATCCTATTTAATTACAAAGTCTCTGCCTATCTTGATATATGTTTGTATGCATGTTTTGATGTTTTGATAGTCCTTTTAGTAGTCTTTTWTCTCAACAAAAAACAGTTTTTCTGAGTAACTTTTCCATAACAAATTGCAGTAGTCATGGAAAAGAGAGAATATTTGGTGAATGAAGAAATTTCCATTTGTACGTTCCAAAGGATTATTATTATAATCAGTAACAGATTTTTTTTTCCTATAAAAATGCAAAATCATTCTGCTGAATGGCCTTTTAAATCTTTGGTTTCACTTCAGCAGTGATAAAGCAATATTAACTTTTAGGCTCACAGTTTACCTGTGAATAAGTTAAGGATTTCTTAAGGATTTCTTAAGGAAAACAGTCCTTTTGTGCAACTCCTAGAAAGGTCAAAAAAGAAACAGAAGATTTTAGGAGCAAACTCAGAAACTGCAGAAAAAACTTACCCCGCCCCTGGAGAGGGCAGCTGCAAGTTAGCAAGGCCTAGATACGCAGAACTGCTATTACTTCCCAAAATCTAGAATTCCTCCATGACATGCTGGCATGTTTTAACCAAGAGGCAGGACTCTCTCTGATTAACAGCTTAATACTGTTAATGAGCATTGAGCTAAGAGTTCTTGCTAGTGGAGTTTTTTTTTTTTTTTTTTTTGGGGGGGGGGGGGTAATGCTGAGCACCATGGTTAGGCAGAATACCCATCTGCACAAAGCACTTGCAGCTCATTTCACAGGTTAGTGTATTTCCAGGCATTTGAAAGTTCTTTTCTCTCAAGAGCTGTTATCCATCATTATAAAAATGAGCGCAGCAGACAAAGCAGAATGGCTGGTTTTGCTCTAAATCCATTGACCTCACTGGCTTTGCATCAGAGAAGACTTTAGTGTAAGTGTATTAAGTTTGCATTTTCACAGTTACTGAGAGTGCACTCTCTYATTCCTCCCACCCCATTGCTTAAGTGAAAACCGGTATGATTAGGAATGACATCATGTGCTCTGTGAGACCAGAGGACGGAGCTCAGGGATGCTCAGGGCCCCTTCCAGCCCTGGGCTTCTTCTATCTTAAAGTGAAAATCAAAAGCCCATAGGACCATTTTCTTTCTTGTAGCAGGAAGCAGGATTGAGCCAAAATTTGTAAGGTTGCAATAAGTTTTATTAGTCTCTTAGGGCATAAAAGGCTTGGAAAAAGGCTTTTGAAGCATTACATGAGCCAYAGGAATATTTTATTAATTGAAGGTGATATTTAGAGAATAATTGCAAAGATTTTCAGATAAAGTATTCAATTTATATGAAGAATGAGGAAAGAATGCTGCATGCATGTGTGGATACAACAACCTACAGCTCTCACAGGAATGTGGGAACCTTTGAGGAAAATGCTGTGGTTAGGGCAGTTAATTTTTGCAATGTATAAAAGAYCAAATTAAGCCAAGGGAAATTGAATGAAATTACAGGCAGCCTTAAGACACAAACTATGCTTGCAGGAATTATTTTTTTTCTTTTTTGGGAATGGAAGCAGATCACCCACCTGTCTCTTTCTTATCAGATGAGAGATCCTAAAGCTCACTGAAGAGGAGGRAATCAAGAGCAATGCATTTGTTAGCAAGTCATAAATTTGCAGGGAGAGAGCGAAGAGAGCAGAAAAAGAATAAACTTGAATTTCACAGGGGCAAGAGGCTCCCTCTAACTCAGGCAGTTGCCAGGCTCATGGCAGAAAGCCACCGATGGGGAGGTACAAAGCTGCAAACAGCATGTGACAATGAGGTTTACAAGTTGTTAACCAGTGATGTAAAGATGTGCTCGACCGGCTGTAAGTTAAACGACCTCATAGGTTTAACACCTAGTCTTCATAACAGGCCAGAGAAACTTTTGATGAGAGTTAAATGAACAAAGTGAAATGAACAATAAGCTCACAATTCACCCTACAATGGAAGTAAAAGCTCCTAAAAACTTTGATTATTTTTTCAATTAAATTTCTCTGTGTTATTATTTCTCCATCTATAGCAAGGATGAAATATCTTGTGTGAATTGCTCTGCTAACTAACATCCTCTGCCCATCCTCAGAAGGTGAGGRAGGAGGAAGTTTCAAAGCAGAGTCCTTCATCTTGTCTTGCTGACACTGATCATGACCATGGAGACGTGGCCAAAGGACCAAGGAGCCAACAGTTGTTCTCCTTGATGTAGGCAAGCCCAGATCTGCCAGTTCTTGCCAGCAGTGATGGTGAGTGTGTCATGTGGACAGCASGGGGAATACTGCCAGATGCAGTTACTACTGCATTTGCATTTTGTAAGACCTGTAGACAGACATGGTGCAGTCTATGAAATCATTTAAGTGTTTGCACCTGCAAGCCAGAGGCTCTTTCTTTAGCTCTGATACTGGCTGAAACAATGTACTCTTTACTTCCCAATCTAGCCTTGAATAATTCTGTACACTAAAATTGATGTTTCATTCAAATGGCAAATTTCAGGAGTGGGTTCCATGCAGGGAAACCTGTACAGGGGGCTAAGACTGGATTTTTTTTCATTTTTGAAGCCAAAATGTAGRTAAAAGAAATTGATATGAGTCAAACACAAACAGAAAGTTTTCAACAAAGCAAAATAAATCRTTTTGGCTAAACCAAAAATCTTCATTTAATCTGAAACAAAAARCTTCCTTTCATGTTTGAGCCATTCACTTCTTTCAAAAACATTTAAAATACTGTAAATTTGCCTTTTTTCCTTTAAAATTTGATTTCTATTTCAAGCACATTAAAATTCTCTCCTCCACTCCTTTTTAGTCAAAAGTCTTCACTGAATTCTTCTTCAGTTTATAAATAGTTTTGGTCTCTCAAAAGCATCATTTTTATGAATTCCATATTTCTAGAAAAAAAAAGACATTGCTATTATTAGTCATTTACAGTCTTCAAGACATCACCCAAAGTATTCTTAAACGACTTCTATTCCACTGTTACTGGAAGAGTACCCTGTTAAATGAGTAGTTTTTCTTCAGTTGGTCACTTGAGCCAGGTTTCTCATTCTATAGCTGTCTAATCAATTAGCAAATTATTTTGAGATTGAAAATACCCTTAGAGGAAATTTCCGGTTTGTTCTCACACAGTGAGGTTCTCCCAGTCACCCTTCTCTCTTGCTGTGCCCAAATAACCATGCTGAGGTTCACCGAGGATGACTTCTGTCCACGGGATGGAGAAAACCACGAGAGATCCCAGCTTAATGGATGGGTGCATTGTGTTGGACCATATTAAGTCAGGAATATGTCATGCACTTGGTGCTACATTAAAACATGAGGAATTTTATGTTTCTGAATTGAACGTTGCTTTATGGTAAAAGCACTGTTTGGACAAGCCTTGGACAAGTCCCTCATAACTTTGTAACTGTGTTTGTATACATTTTCTGGCTGGGGCCTCCCCTAGACTCCACTTTCCTGCTCTCTCCATTTTCCTTCCAGTTGCCATGTAGGTTGCCATATCTGAGATGTAATTATATTTCACCTGTACTTAAGTCAAGTTTAGAGTATGACATTYAGCGAGTTCAAGATCTAAATAAAAGTCTACTTTACAATGGGTGATAGTAAAAGAGTGCAACAGAAAACAAATGTCTGCTAGTAAGCCAATTAAATAACTTGTAATCTGAATTTCTGTGTGAGGATAAATATGAGACTACAACTGTTCCCTTCCCAATGAGCATTCTACTCTGCTGATGAMAAAAGAGACTTCCTTTAAGCTTTTTATTCTGTTAAATCACCTAACCTACCATTTTCAGKCATGGATTTTTTTCTGCTCACATATGCTTGTCAGTCATTCTGTGGGGTTATTTCTCRTGCAAACCAAAATAGTTCCTGATTTAAAATGTTCCTCAACCTGACTGTACACATGATAAATGGCATAATGGAGTCATATTTGTTAGCACCAGCAGCAAACTCCAAAATAGAACTAGACAATTACTAAACAAACATTCTGTAATTATCTTTTCTTTCCTGACCAGCTGAACGATGAAGAGAGTGGCAATGTGCAGAGCTCATGATTAAAGCTGGTCATTTAGGCAAGAAAAAATATCAGATTCAAGTATGTTTCATCAATCAGAGTGTGGAGGGAGCTGGCTTTAGCTGATAGGACCAATGCTGTGGCAGATGTTGATTGTTTCTCCCAGCACTGACTCCCACTGACTTCCCTTTTTATACTTTTAATCTCTCTCTCCTACATCACTTCATGCAGCCTCCTCTGGCTTATTTTYTTCGGTCTTGCATTAATAATTGATTCCACTACTTTTAGACATGCCCTTGAACTTTAACCACTGCCAGCATTTGGTTATAAATCTTTGGACATGTTACRCTATGTATCATTTTATGCATTTTTGGATACTACGTTTAGGTGTTTCCCAGTATGCATGTCCTCATAAGAATTACAAGAGTCTTATACAGACCTTACTTAGTCTTTCTTTGGAGCTCTTTTCTCCATTATCTGGCAACATACCAGTCTTGTTTTGAGGCACACCATTATTTCAATTACTTAATTAGGAGCTCTCTTCACTAGGACTTCATTGCTTAGCATACAGATGAAAACATGCATATATCTCAATTAAAAGAAAAAAGGTTGCTTGTTGCTGAACCTTTAATGCTATCCTCCATGTTAAGAACAAGCATAAGTGTTCTTTTATATAGAGAAAGAGCAAAACCCTTTCAATTACTTGCCCAAGGAAAAAAAAATGTTCCAGTTGTTCCAGACAAAAGAACTCAAGGATGTTCCACCTGCTTGTGAACATATTTCAGTATTATGATTCCTATAACAAATAGTTACTCTGGGCAGATGCCTCTGTCCTGTATATCCTGGATCCAGTCCCCAAGGGCCATAGTTACAGTCACCTCAGAAAYGGTGGCTATGGTGGTGTTTGTTACAGATGCAAGGGAGGAGCACAGAGGGAAGGAGGGCATTTAGGGAATTTCTACATGATGTGGTGATGGCTGAGCAGGGTCATGGTCCCTTCCACAGTCTAATAAAACTGGGTCCTGTCTCGTGGTAAGTAGGGAGAGAGGCCTGGTTTCTTATTATACCATTCTTGAAAACATTTCACTTGTTGAATGAAGAAACASTTCCATTTCAATGAGAAGCAGTAATTGTCAATAGGAAACATACTGAAGGGAATTCTAAAGTTTAGGAATTATCTGCTCAGAGTATTCAGTAKGTATTTATGAACAGTGAGGCCACAGGAGCTACTCAACAAGTGCAATATAGGGTGAATTTCTGTCATCCCTAAAGGTAATTGTAACAAATATTGTAGTTAGTTTAAATTCTGATAAGCCATGACAAGGGAGCATCTGGGACTGTGAACCTTTTGACATTCTTGTTGGGTGAGAATTCAGGCCATTGTTCAGCTTTTGTTTAAAACTGACYATAAATTAATTAATTCATCTTGATCATGAGGAACAACTCAGAGGTCCTATCAAGACCAYGGATGTGGGGACAGTAGGACACCTTTAAGTTCCCTCTTCACTGCAGAGTAACCTGAGTGGCTTCTTAGAGCTAAGTTTCATCAGATTTGGCATAGGCCAGTCAGGTAGGACATGGGTCACTTACTGAGCAAAGGCAAACCTTAGCAGGGTTCCAGAGGAAGCAATGGAGATGGGATGGAGAGCTTTGACTGCTGCTTCTCCTCACGTCACTCTCCACCAGCTTCCCTTGTTCCCTTCTCYGAGCAGAACATGGTCAGATGAGTGGACTCCTCATTTCCCATGCAGTCCTACTGGCAATGGGCACAGTCTGTAGGGGAGAGATGGCCACATAAACAAGAATCAGAGGTGAGATGGGCAATTTAAGATAATGTCTTTGAGAGGAGGCCTGCTGCTGTCATGTTGGCTTCCCAAAGCTAGGAAGCCGTCCCTAGCTCCCACCCAGGATATAGGTGGAATAATTGCTCTTTCACTTATTCAACCTCATCCCAACATGTCTCCTTCTCCTTTTCCCTATTCTGCAGTATGCAAAAGACAGCAACAACACTGTGCTTGGATGCCTCTCTGCAGCTCCAAGGGGCAGGGACTCTGGCACAACCATAACACAAGTCCTCTCTGGGACTTGTCCTAGAAATCAAGCAAGGCAGATTTCTAACAAGAAACCTGCTGTTGTTCCCAAAGCAGCTGCATGTGTGTGCAGTAGAGCAGAGCGCTGGTGAATTCTGCAAGCCTCCTCACGTGCCAATGTGCAGAGGGAAGGAGACACTGAAAGTCCTCAGCTAGCAGCTCTTAATTTTTCTCTCCCACTGTGAAAAGTACTTCTGGAAGTGGCTGGTTGAATCCTTTGCACTTCAGTTAGATACATACTCAAAGGGCAGGTGCTTTTGTTGTTACTGGTAGCACTTGTCCTCTCTTACTGAAACACTTCTCTGGGCACTAGGTAGAAAAAACTTGGAGGCACTATTGCTAAAATCAACTACTGCCAGTCTCTGCAATGAAATAAGCAACACCCAAGCCTCACATTCAACACAGTAAAGAARGTTTAATAAGCAAAGCAATAACACACGAGACATATTCTGTCCCCCTTTCGTTAACCTTTAAAATTAGCCTAGAGAAATGTGGAAGATCTGTCCTTTCCTCATTCCATTATTCTGTTTTGGTACCATGTCCATGACTTTACTTGATAAAGTGCACTAAGGCAATGAGCTTTATCTTATATTGCCTTTTAATAAGCAGTGGATTGAGGATACAAGCATGGCTACTCCATCACAACAACCTAATGATRTTCAGCAAATGTGAGTGCTTTGAACTGCTTTGACTTGAAAAGCAGAGGGAGCAATGATTGATTAAATCTTTAGTGTTTAAGATCAGATATAAACTTAGGGGGATACTGCAAAAGGCCAGGAAAACTGCAGGAAACACTGATTGAAAGCTACTTCAAGAGTCAGAGAGCATCTCTCATCCTCCCAGGTCCAGGGAGAAGGTTTAATTAATTTCTTGCTTTTAATCAGTCAATAACATCAAACTTGTTCTCCYGCTGGAAGAGACAAACTGTTCTGGTCTTCTTGGTCTTCACATGCTCACCAGAGTAGGCAGTACTGGATCAAATATTATAGCCCAGAGATTACTGCTTTATGGCTTGAAGATGCAAGACACAAGTRGAAATGCAGGGATGGAAGTGGACACCAACTGTGTTCCCCTTTGCAGGTGGTGAGACTGTGATGCAGGGACTGGCAGGATCAAGCAGAGCTGCTGGCTCACAGCCGAGCTGCCCAGTTGTCAGACAACACAAGTATGCACGTGAGAACTGGGAATTTCTTGGTTTTGAAGATGAGTCAAAAAAGTGGAAGGATTGGTCTGATTCAACTTAAAATCAAATTCTGGCAGTTTTGCTTTTTTTTGGTGAATACTCTCCTGCTGTTGGTTTTTGAATCATTCCTAGTGCAATACTTTTTGTTTCACTGTCCATTTTTTAAAAGACTTGTGCAAGGGTTGAATTAACAGAAAAGGTCAGTTATAAAATTAATACTTACAAAATTAAGTTACAAATACCAAAATCAGTCAGCTTTTTTCTTTCTTTTTTTTTCAAAATATCTTTTCACTTTTTTTCCAATGGATGTTATTAATGAAATATTACTCACATTAATTTAGGGATTCTCTCCCAAAATATTTTCTGAGTAAAAACTAGAAAGTTTTGTCTATCTCCATATACAAATGATTGTTCCCAGCTATGATCTTTTAACTCCTGAGGGAAATAACAAGAAAAGAAAAGCATTTCATAATTCATATATGTATGTGTGTACACCTATATGGATACTATAGTGTTTATTTTGTGGGATCATATTCTATATATATATATTTTTTTTTTTTTTTTTTTTGAAAACACTCGTGTAGAAAAATTACTGCCCTCTAGCTGCCTTGTCCCTTTCTTGGACAGCTGGCTTTCCTCTGCATGACACCTCAGTGGGCTTCAGTGCAACCTCCCAGCCTGTGTCATGCTCAGGCTGGGAGCTAGATGGCCTGATTCATTTTCTTGGCTCCAGTTGCTGACACAGCAGATATCTATCATATGACAACAGATAAGTTATTTTATCCCTGTTGTTTCCGGCAACCCTCCTCCGCAGCGATGGTGGTAATTAGAGGCACCCTGAGAGCCCTGCGAGGCAGTTCAGAGCCCCGACGGAGCAGCCCCAGCACGCACACCTCACCCGCGCTGCTTTGGGGCGTGCAGCACCCCTTGCTCCCCGGCTCGGGAGCCTCAGCCGCTCCCTCACGAGCCACAGCCGAAATTACAGCTTGTCACTGGAAATGCCAGGCTTCAGAGGCAGCAAGAAACTCTGGGCTCCTTTGATTAAAAATAAGTCAAGATTTGATTCAAATGAAGATATATTTTCAGATCTGTACAGATTTGAATAAACATCAAATCTTTCTTTCACTCTCCCATTTGATGATCCTGATTTCAAAGCTGAGCAAAATTTCTGAATTTCTGAATTCAGAACACAACAATATAACAAACATCTCCCCTCACTGCCCCCTGCCCCTAAAATCCTAAAGTTTTATTCATCATTTCATACATCACTAAATAAACATCCCCCTTCCCGTCACTGGCGTGACGGAGACTTGATGCATTACTCTGTAAAGTAGAAGGATCATAATATGAAACTCAATCCAAGAGGCTCAGGCAATTATACTATCCTTGAAGTATCTCTGCCAGGAGCATAGAGAGCAGTTCAATTTCAGACCTAATGAGATTCATTTGCAAGTTACTTTTTTTCAAACCCTGTGCTATTTTGCTCTTCTCTCTAAACAATTACAAGTCTTGGCTGATAAACTGTGTTATTATATGTAACAGGGAGMATTTCTGTTTCTGCTTACAATGTGGTTAGAGAGGAGAGACTTCTGCTTGGTATTTTGGATATTTTCTAATTAGATGTCCAAGCATTAGTGTTCAAACATTGCTTCATTGATTCAGGTTTCCAATCATGACTGCTTAGAAGCTAAAGTAATGTTAAATTAAATTGATAAATGATCCTCTWAAAAAATGAAGAACTCCAGCAGAGAGATTAATCTGTGATGCCCTTTTTAAGAAAGATTTACAGGATGTGATGTGCATTTGCTATCTGCCAAGTGCAGTTCTTCAGCACCTGAATACACAAGTTTTGTAAAATTATTTTCTGATGAAGTGTAAAGTTAGGTTTACTCACTCTTCCCAGCTGTTTAAGAAATATTTACCATTTCACTAAGGCTCTTCATCTTGCCAGGCTATAGACCTGGGGAATCCTGACAAATTGGGGAAATGGCCATACTCTCTCAAGGCACGGGCCAGCTRCCAGGCACTGGGACAACATCTCCTAACTCACCATGACGCGATGCTAGGAAGTAATGCTTTCTAGCACTGACTTCTACCATGCTCTTCCAGTTCTTTTGGTTCATGAGATAATGAATGTAGAAACAAAACAAAACTACAACCTCCTAGCCCCAAACCATGTTTTACCACTCATCCTCTTTCCTTTCCCCTCAGTTTAATTAAAACCACAGTTTGGATCTGACATATGGAAGACTTTGAGCCCAAGCCAGTTATTTTTTGCCACGATGAGAGATAGCCTTCTCCCTCCACATGGAGTGGTCAGGTGCCACATCCCTGACTCCTAGGATGAGCCAAACCTCAGGGTGATTTCATGTATAGCAATGCTGAGACCAACAAAGACTCGGGGCAGGAGGAACAAGGTTTGGAGTGGACCTATTGCACACAGTGAGGTTTTCCTGGGTGTGCCCTTCCAGAGGATACCCAGGGAGCCTGCCTCTCTTTATATCCCCAGAGAAGGACAATCATCACTGCGTGTGCCCTTCCTGGACTGAGCTCCCCAGGCATTTCCATGTCTTTCTCTGGACTGTCCTTACATGTGCCACTGCCTTGCCATTACTTCCAGCCCCTTCACAGTGAAGTCTCTAGTAAAAAGCCATTTGTTTTATACCCTCTAGTTCCCTTTTTCATTTTCACTGACTGCTTTATATTGCAGGCAATCCTTCTGACATGTGCATTTAATCAATTTATGACAGGCAGATGGGCCAATGGGACAAGCTCTGAATAAACAGCAGGAGGTCAAAATAGGTAATAGGGATTGCTCTGCTGAACATAGTTCTGGCGTCCTGGCTCAAAGAACACCCAGAAGAAAGTGCAGAGAGCAATTATAAGATATATTTATTTTTCAGCTCTGTCAGTRTGAACCTGATTTATGTATCAAAATAGAAAGGCTCTCCAAAATATACTTCATTGTTCTACACRTTTTCCTTTTCCATGCTGATGTCCGATTCTTCTCTGAATTGTGTTTGGCTTTTGTCTTCAATAATTTCTAGCAGCCTTGTATTCCACAGGGCATTCATACACTGACAGGAAAATCAGACCCTTTTGATGAGCTATAAAAGGCTGGATTAAAGGATTTGATACCCATGAACTACCTGCTAGTTTGCTGGCAGTGAGTTCCAGGTTCATTTCCTTCTGCTGTTGCTAATAAGGAAATTTTTACCCAGAGAACATTTGCATTTTGTCTTGACAATGGCAGAGATTCTCCAAAGATTATCCCCAGGCTCTTCATCTTTAAGAAAGACTGTACCAATAACTCCAGGCTGACCTGTCACAAGTCAGCAGATCTACTCACATGGAATCACAGTCTTGGTTTATTCCCTCTCTCCTGGAACCAAAAACATTAGAGATGGAAGCAGCCATCTCCAGGTTGTTTAGTCCAGCTCCATGTTAACTGGTGTATCTCTAGGTTAACTAGTCCATCTACTTTCCCAGACAGCACAGAACTGAACTTCAGAACATATTTTCCTTAGTCCACTCTTCTTCTTAACAGCTTTCTTAGCAGGACTTCTGCTTCTTGTCTTGCAAGCATATTTCATAGACTAATGAACAGGTAGTCCTGTAGTCCTGTACCAGGTGCTCCTGGTAGTCACCTCTTGCCTTTCATGACAGTTCTCTATGATCTTTCCTGCTATAAGTGATGACTTGTATTTTCCAATGTCTGTGTACAGTACTAGTTTCCCTCAAGTTCATACAGCCAAAACCTTCCTTCTGATCAGAAAACATAGCCTTTCTGGGCTTGCCTGCCCAACAGTCTGCAAAGAGCCACAGTATGGGACACAAAAAAGTATAGGAAGTCCAGCTAACCCATTGATTRTAGCTGAATGGATCCATTTCAATGYWATGTTCCTACTGTAAGGCAGTTCTGTTTATTTTTAGAAAATCACGTTAAAATATTCTTAGATTTCTTGGGAGCCCCAAGAGAACAGGTGTTTTGTCATGGAGCAGAGAACAGTTTGTGGCTCCCTCTCACTTTTAATTTCCTCACTAGTGAATTGTTTGTAATGTTTTGAATATAGCCTTGAATTCTCCTCTCTCCATGCTGTCCTCAAGCTCTTCAGGCAGACAGCAACGCTATCAGAACTTTATATGATGAAGTTCTCCTTCAAGGAAGACAATTTTTGAGTAAAAGTGCACTTGGAGTAATTCTAGATTTACTGAATCAAGTCTTTAACCTCAAGAAGTAGTGTGCTGCATTTTATATAGAAAACAATTTTCCTTGACAGATGAAACCTTAGGGCAGGGTGTCTCTTATTTCATGTAACTGCTTGGATATTTCTCTATCTTGGGGTTAATAGTGATGGTGTAATTTAGATTCTGTAACAACTTGAGACAGATGGATTTACTGAGCTACCAATCTAACCACATACATACAGCTTTGCTTTAACTGAGGTTAGTGCTGGGAAAGGAAGAACTTCCTGAAAGAAAGTCCTTCTCCACTTGCCTTGAGAGCAAAGGTCCAGCTGAGGCAAGACCAGCACACTCTGCCTGTCAGCGCAGGTTTTAACTGCCAGGAGGATGGCAGAGGGAGCATGTCTAGGCATGGAAAGGGTTGCAGTCAGAGTCTGCACAGAGAAGGAAGGAAGTCTGGAGCTATATGCTGCCTATCCAGTGCTTCAGCTGAAAGGAAAAGACTTCCGAAGCAATACAAGGGGGCTTTATAGCCACCTGGCAAATCTGTGCTGGAGTGCTTTTGTCTTCATTGCCTACTCTCTTAAAGACATAGGGCTGCATGATCATACTGCATCAGTGTCTGTCCATCAGTCTCATTCATATGGCTCTGGAAATTCTTGTCCAGTTTTAGTCCAGTTTGAATGCTTTCAGAAAATTCCTACATGTTGAGGAAAAATAGCTGGCTAAGTAGAAAAAAGAGAAGCCTTAACAGCAGGTCTGCAATATGAGCTCAGCCCTTCTTGGACATCAAGGAAGAGAGAGAAAGGGAGAGAGATTTACCCACGCCTCTTCAGCAGAGAAAGACCTGCCTTATCAAACATGAGAGAATACAACTATGAGGCACAAATCCACCAGAAAACGAAAACAGCTCTTGTGTTTGTGGAACTGCATGCTTGACAGACATATCCATCCACTAGGAAATGGCTTTAAGTTACTAACCCACTTTCTGTTGGCCTCCAAGGACATGTCGAATGCAGTGATCTTGGGACAATTCAAGTCTGGAGCTGTTAAGCATGGACCTCCGTGGGAAAGGACATCTCCCTAAGCAGGACAGGCTTCTCAGCCTTGCCCAGTGCAGCAGAGATGCCAGTCTCCCTGCTGCCTTGCTCGATGCCTGGTCACCTTTTCTTGTTTCTCATTGTGTTGGCAGGCAATTTGTGAGTACACCACCATGTGCCATTTCAAGCTTCATTTGAATAAATGTCCCATAAAATAGACTTCTATAGCTTTCTTTCTGTGAATTCTAAATTAATGCAACTAATTAAAATGTTCCAAAGTTTTATGTAAATAACTGATTAGCATTTGAGAAGGAATAGTAAATTCACAGATGGCTGTGCTCCATTCAGGACCCATTTTGCGCTCTCTGACTGTAGCAAGTGCAAGGTTAGGCCTCTGGTGCCTCATTGCATTGGGGCTAATTGATATCTGTAGCTCACTGGAGAAACTCAGGGAGAACAGTTGTAGCAGTAATTATTTATTGAGTTTTCTGGGACACTTCCTCTTTTTCCTTGTGGAAGCTGTGTCTGCGTGGATTTTGAGGTTTCTCCAGATTTCCAACAGGGAGCTGCTCCCCGCAGTTCTTGTGCCTATGGAGACTGCAGAGGTGAATCTCAAGCATGCTGATGCTGCGCCTGCACAGCCGCCAGTCCGGCCGCGGAGTAACTCAGAGTCCCTGYCCTCCTGGCAGCACCCCTCCTGCACAGCCAGATGGGGTGCCTGTGGCACCACAGATTTGTTGTGCTAAGASAGATGAGAAACAGAAAATGAGGTAAGATTTTGAGGAGGAAGTAGAATTGGGCAATAGCTTGAATTGCCTTTCCCAACACAGTCAGAGAATCAAAACATTTTCTTATAGAAGGGCAGTTTTGCATTTCTTTCCTTTCCTTCCGTCACATTATGGGCTTGCGAAGGCACTGGCCTGAGGAAACCGGAGGAGCCTTAAAACAATATGTCCATATTTGATCGCTGACAAGGTGAAAGTGAGAAGCACGTCAGTTCTCTGACATCTTGACTGTTAGAGGAAGGCCAAAAGGCCCAGAAGGAGGTTGATAAAACCTTCTATCCTAAGTAGTAAAATGCTTTTACTTCTTRCAGAGACACTCAGCAGAGCTCCCAGCAGACAGCAGTCCCCAAAGCAGAGAGCGCTGCAGGGCCTAAAGGCTTCCCCAAAATGAGCTACACGCCTGGGTCTCTCAGAGACAGACTCGCCGACCCCGTGGATTTATTCACGTGCCAAGCCCTGGAGCTGGGCTGCGATTACTATCTCTCGAACTGACAGAATAGGTCCTTTGTCCCCTCTCTGTCCCAAACATTGTGCTTACTGGAAGATAGAAACAAGGATCCTCATGCATGTGAGGACTCTTACATTTATACAGCCTTAATATGCTGCAGCCTAAGCTGCTATGCGCTATTTTAACACCAACCCTGCCCCCYCCCCCCCCCCAAAAAAAAAGAAAGAAAGAAAAAAAAGACTGAAAATACAAGGAAGGAGATTATAAAAGCAGCCAGCTGGAGCATGTTTGCTAGAGGAGAGGAAGATTACACTGGAGCAAAGTAGGAGGAGAGTATTTTCACCTCCTGTTGAGCAGGTCCTACACAAACACCCTCACCYGTTTTAAGTGCAGCTCTGAGTGTTTGCACTCTTTGTTTCCAGGGCTGCAAAGGCCTGTGGTAACTGGGGAAATTATAAAAACCTGCCTCAGGGCACATWAAAGCTTTCTGGTGAATTTGAGCTAGGGCTCTGAAGAGGGGAGATGGGCTTTGGAAGATTCGCATTACTGGAAGGATGTTGCTTGGCCAATGGGAAATTTGAGGAGCAGCAACAGGAGTCAGCAGAGAAATGAGGAAGTGAGTTTTAAGAGATAATTTGAGAGAAGGAAGTATGTGGAGCCTGGCTAGATAACAGTTAGAAAATGAGGGCTATTGCAGTAGTCTAGATACTTTTGAATTTGTTAAATTTAAAGGAGTGTGTTCTTCAATAAWATTGCCAGGAAAAGAGATGAAATGAGGAGAAGTGATAAAAGCTGGTGAGGGGGGAAGGGGCTATGTTGAGAGGAATGCCTTTTGTGCAGTCTTGCTTGCAGTTCCCATCCTCCCTAGAAGAACTCTTCCCCATCTCCCTCTCCATTTCTAGATATGTGTTGTGAACTCTCGCAGAACAGGGYGGAAAAAGAGAGCTTTCCATCTGTCTTTCTAGCTAGTGTTTCTTACTCTGGCACCAGCCTGGCAAGGAGTGGAGCTCCAGCTCAGCAGCAAGGGAGCAGCCTGGCTGTGTGGTGCCTGCTGCTGGAGGCTAATTGGGAGGAGGGACACACCTGAGCCTGGTCAGCTCTTCCTCATTCTGGTCTTCACCCCAGTCTCCATCTACACAGCTGCAGCCTATTTGGGGAGCCAGGGAGAATGAGGCAKCTGGGAGACTCCCAGCTTTGTGCTGTAGACACCAACTGCTTTGTTCCCAGGCAGAGCTTTTGAGTCTTCACCTCTAGCAAAAGGAAAAATAGCAGCTTGCTGTCACCATGTTTCTTGAATTCTCCCTACTTCTGCATACTCCAGYATTCAGCTCCAGCATGCCCTGAGCTTTCTTGGCTTGCAAGAAACAAGGGTCTGAAAAAATTGCTCTTCTCTGCTTTGATCTGGGTGTCCTGAGCAGGACATGGGCTGCACCTTCCTGAGACCTTCGGCAACTTGAAATAGGCCTGTAAAGAGTAACTGGAAAGATTTCAAGATGCAGGATATGGCGAAGTAATCAACTGTAGTGGCAGTCAATAGATACCTGGAAAAACTCAGCTGAAAAGCTAGCCTTGAGCTGAAATGCCAGTAGCTATCTTCATTTAGAGGCACAGCACATACAGCTTTTTGTGCCCAAGTTTTGGGTTCTGCAGGAGGCACCAAGATAGGTGTGTGCCCACCTCGCCCATGCTTATGCAGCCCCTCTTACTCTGCTGAGCCCAGGACCATGGGGCTTTTTTTCACTACACAGTGCGTGTGCTAGCTGATAATGACCGTCAGTCATGATACACTTCAGCATTCATTGCTAAGTTATTCTGCCTGGAAAATTGACTTGAAAATGTATTYCAGGATGTGCCAGATATTCTCATGCTAATTTCTCAGCCAAAACCTCCCATGTGGTGTCCAATGTATCAGTAACTCAAAGGCATGGGAAGATGAAGCCTCTATCTGCTTTCAAGCAATTTATTCTCCTTTTGTCTTTTTTACATCAGCAGCTAAGTAAATTACAGGGATTAAAACACAAAAGACATTTAATTTTTTAACTGTAATTTCTTGGCTCTTGGCAATGGAGTAACGAAAAAAGAAGGGAAATCAAGAGAAAGAATTAAAAACCAAATACAATTTCTAATGATTAAAATAAAATTTCAGCTGATTAAAAGTAAGAGGACCTGTCTGAGTACAAAGGGGCAGCAGCAGGCTTCAGGATTTGAGTAGCTGTAATCAGCTTCAATTTCACATTTAAAAACCTGAAGGGGAAAATTTCTACTGGTGATTACTTTAACTGTATTTCTGATATTCTCCTTCATCTTTCTCTTTATTCAAGCTGCTTTTCATTTTATCAGCTTTATCCCTAATTCTACTTTTCTATTACTGAAGTCTCAAGGGCTACCCAGCCTTTTTAACAGATTTCTGACATGCTGTAAGGGAGGAACAGTGCCTATCTGGAGAGCTTATGAGATGAAAGAAAGGTCTGTTGCACCTTTTTTACAGGTGGGCTGTAATACATACAAGTTCATGGCTGCATTGGAAGTTAGTAACAGAGCTGAGAATTGTCTCAAGTCCCAGTGTCCAAGCCAGAAATAAGAGAAGCCAAGCTACTATTTGTTCCTCAGGAGCAGCAGATCTTAAAATACAATTCTGCAAGTTCCAAGTTCTTCTACCTCCTGTACAGCCTAACAGTTTCTAGGCTTAGCCCGAATCCTCTGAGGTGTGGCACTGTCTCTTTGGGATCCAAATTAAGCTTTCAAAACGAAACCCACTGGCAAAAGAAAAAAGAAAGGAAAGAAAAGAAAAGGAAGAAAAAAGAGGGAAAAATACTTAATTCTTTCAGCTTCCCAGTGTCCTCACAACACGGCTCCCCACAGCACTGCAACATCACACGTGGATTTCTTTTAATGTTGAAAGCAGAGTCAGTACTAGCATCCTAAGCTCACAAGACATGCTTGCTAGAAAACTGCGCTTGTCAAAGTTGCTTCCCCCCTGCAAATTACAGAGCAGGAAAGCTCTTGCCTAAATCCTTTTAGGTACACTCAGTGCTTCAGTTGTTGGAATATCTATTTGTCAGGTGTTTATTATAGGATTGGAACAGGGATATTTTGGACAATTCACAACAATTTCTCACAACAGGTCAGTGGACTTTATATACTTAGAGGTTGAACTTTCCATGAATGTACAGTTCAAGGGTTCGAGCACTCCATGAATATATTGAAAGCAGTTATCCTATAGTTCTCAGTCTGAGATATGCATACACACATACAAATAAGAGAAATCCCTATTACAAATAACAAGCAAGCCTAAATGAAGATTCATTTTCTTTAGCTTTCTGCTGGGCAAAAGGCTTCACTGAACCCTGTTCTCTGGCAGATTTTCCCTGCTGATATACCAAGACAAACAAAAGGGCTYTCTGGGCCATCAGAAACTGCAGAGTTATCTGAGGTTATCTTAGATCCTAGTGTGACCTGCAGAGCTTTCCTTCTGGGGAGAATATAGCAGAACAATGTTATCGTTGTTTGTACTCATTTAAATTAGTGTCCTGGAGTCTTTCCTCCCCCAGCGCAGCACTTCCCCCACACATACACACAAAGAACCATATTCATCAGTGAGCAGTAGCTAGTTATAATCCTTTTGAAAGACAACAGAGTGTGCCAGCTCTTCTGAGGCTTGTTTTGAAGAACTCGTCCTGCCATGTTCATGCAGGCCCAGAACTCTCCCATCTAAYTTCTATATGCGGGGATGGGCTTGGGGATTTAAGGACCTGGGAAGAATCTGGGAAGGTTTTCATGAAATAACTCTCTAGATCAGTGAGCCAAACTGAAGTGGTCATATCCCCTGTGACAATTTGTATGCTTCCATCCTGGGAGCCATTTGGTTTCCTGCCCAYGCTCTTCCCACTGGTGAGCTGCTGCACAACACCACTGCTCCCTGCTGGAGTGAACCTTCTTTGCATTTCCAGCCTCATTTTATTCATGACCAGTTAATGCCTACCTACCTGTTCCTGTGCCAGCACTGACCATTAGCTTAAATAACTCTTCCCTGTCACTGGACTTATCCATCTTATCAGTGTGTTTGTAGACAGTGAGCAGCTTCCCGCACCCTTCATTTCCCTACAAGTAACCAAGCTCCTTTAGTTCTCTTGCCACAGAAAGATGAGGTCCATTCCTCAGTCTTTCTTGTTRCCTTTCTCTTCTCTTGGGCTACTCTGACTATGCCTGACTTGAGTCTTCCCAGGACAGGCAGGGAGGGAGGACTCTGGTTGAGTCCAGATGAGTATACTGAGGCTGTGAAAGGGAAGACCAAGCCACTACAGCAGAGGAATCAGCCATGGAGAGGAAACCTCCCAGCAAACTTTGGCTGGAGGAAAATTGATTGTGACRATGATGTGAAAACACTGAGACATCAAAAAGCCTGCATGAATTTAGATTCTTCTTGTCAGTTGTCCTTAATGCAGAAAGCAAGGTTGCCTTGCCTTTCCTGATCTTCCATCTGCATTTCTTTTCTCCACATTCCCATGCCTTCCCATCCCACCTCCCTTCCACAGTATAGATTTATGCCTGTCCTCTGACCCCTCTGACTCCTGCTGTCTCTTTTCTAGCCTTCTTTCTGGAAAAAAGCATTTCACAGTCACATTCTGGRCTGAACTGGGAGTATGGTCAGAGCTTAGCAAGGCAGCTGCTTTCCCAAAAGACATCCCAAGCAGCCACCAAATGCTCTGAAGACAGTTAAGAAGATAGTTTAAACTGCTCACTGTGGGCTCCTATTTGCTCACAAATTAGTTTCCTCCTGTTCTCAATAGAATTCAGAAGGTCTCTATGGTGTTCCCTGAAACTTTGGGTGAAATCAAAGTATGACCAAAAATTACCGTATTGCAGACAAGCAAGGAAACATCATCTTTTCTAGCACATGTGCATGTAAYAACAAGCTCAGTTCCTGAAATTCARACCCTTAATCCCGCCATGGCCCTGTCAGACTTGGCAAGTTAAATCAACCTCTCCCAGATTCCTTCTGTCTCCCAGTCTTGTAACTCTTCTCTTGAAGCCCAGCATAACCCAGCCCTAGGTGAAGGTGGTTACTGTGGCAACTCTGAAAGTCACCCTTCAGGTGATCCTAGAATTGCACATCTTCCTCCCATCAAAAAGACYATGTACTTTAAGCAAAGAGATAATGGGCAGTCATAAATTGCTGTATGTTTCAATAGTTCCTGTTGCTGAATAGGAGATGCATTTGTCACCTAGCAACAATATAAGGTGACTAGGAAATATCAGATTTTTAATCTAATGGCTGTGAGTTAACATCTATCAGAGAGCAGCCTCCAAAGTCCATTGATGAGGTGTATGTAATTGATTGAGGAGGAAGGAGAAGCCTTTTTTCAGTAGGTGGGTGAGGAGGCATCAGGGGTTACCTTTCATATACATACTGATATTTGTAAATAACTCCTCTGGTGGGGAGAATGACAAAAAGCCTAGAAAAATCTCCCAGACTGGAGTTAACCATTGGATACAAGACTATTCAGAGAACAAGTCTCTCACTATTGCAAAATCTGAAGGCAGCAGCATCGCAATAAGGGGAGCTTGCACCAGGGAGCTGGCAGGAGGGTCCAAAGCCTGCTGCAGGTTTCAGAGCAGAGCTCCTCTCAGCCTTCTATCAGAGCCTAGCTTGCTCAGAGCCAGTGCTGGGGCTCTTCATTATATTCATCTATTCAAACTGTTCAACGGGTCACAGACAGGAGGAGTTTTCTACTGAAGCAACATTTTTTTTTCAGTAAGTGAATCACCCCCTAAGCAAAAATCAGGACTGTTGCTGGGCCCCTCGTTTAGCCAGCTCTCTCTCCTCCATGACTTCATTACTGAAAATATAGGGACAGGATTGACAAATTGCCACCATCATTTGAAACCTCTGTATGGGACCAACTGGCAGAAAACTTCAAAGTTTGCCTTTAGGCCAGGAAGSCAAGAAGTGACAGAATTCAATTCTTTCCCTTTTCCTCCAGAAATAGACCGAGAACAGAAGTTAAATGTTATTTTTCAGTACCAGGAGTTCATTGTTGTACCTGCTCCCCGAAATACTGGGGGATGATACATTGTGTAGCTCTAAATTGAAAGGACTGAGATGTTCTGCACTGGCATGCTGATAGAAGTATCTCACTGAAGCATGGGGTGAGCTTCAAGGGAAGTAATTGTGAGAGGAAGAAACCTGAAATTAGTTCACTGATGGATGATTTCTTTGAAGCCTGAAATTGTGAAAGTCGCAGGGTTCCCAGCAAGGCTGTGCACACTTTTCTATGCTGCTGGATCTTTTTCTTTTAAGAAAAAAAAGCAAAGAAATGGATTTGGCCATTCAGTATTGAACAAAATTGAACAGAAATCACCTGAACCAGGATACCATCATGTTCAGACCATTTACATTGTGTAGTGTGTGCACTAAGCAGCATTACAAGAGATGCTGTTTCTCAGAGTTCATTGTTTCAGAGGCTTACCTTTAATTAGCAGTGAGCTAAAAATAAACGTTTGAGGACATCGGAGTTTGGACTGGGTTTATCTGAAACTTAAACAATAAATAGATAGCAAACTTGGGCCGAGTATGTGTATCACTGTTGATTAAACTTCTCAGACTTTTAGTTGAAGAAAAAAACACAGAGGTATGCCTCAAGATCAGTTTAGTTTTGTAAATCATTACTAAAGTAATGACATCAGGACATAATGTTAAACTTCTGAAGCAATGACTAAACATATTCACAGCAACACCTTTTGTGTTAAACCTGGAAGAATCAAAGTTAATGGAGCGTTTGAGCCATGGGCTGTAAACTTTAGTGACAATCTATTACTGGSTGTAGAACAAACTGGTATTGTCCTTTCTGAGGTGATCAGAGCTGTGGTACAAACCATCTTCCATTTCTGGTTTGCCTACTTCATTGGATGCATYTATCAGTCAGGATCAAGTTGATATCAAAACCATATGAGCTTTTGGCTCCCAAGTGGGTTTTCCTTGTATTGTATGATGAACTTTTGTATCTCTTATGAAAACTACTTTTTTCTGATGCATTTTCTTGGGATRCCAACCCCTTGCAACTGCATGTCGTCCAGTTTTGTAGTGTCGGAGAAAGGTGTCTCAGGCAGGCAGGGTTTCCTACATGCCATGTGCAGTGTTTGAGATAGACGGCTGTTGGCACAGTAACTGGCAGCACTACTTTTGCTGTAATGCCAGAACTACAGCTGAAGGCAACATGTAACAAAAGCGTGGCCTCAGGATACAGACTCCACTGGTTCTTCACATATAGCAAGTCCTGTTAAATACATCAATGAGTTAATATGGAACTGAGGTGCAACAACAGGAATTTGTGAACAGCTATGAAAGAGCTAAAAAAACCTGCAAGGTGGTGACCTTAAACTGGTGCTTGTTTAACTTCTAGCAGCTATTTGAGTGTGTCTATCAAACCAGAGCTCATTCCTGTGCTAGCAGTAATTTCTGAAGCACAAGAAACCATTGGATAATATATTCTATCGCTGAAGGCACAGTATGCAGAGTTTTAAAAGCTCCAGATCACAGAGAGTAAAACATTGCTGCAAACAAAGCTCTACACGCATCTCTTTTGTTAGTGATGTGGAGACCCCAAGCTTTGTGTTTCACTTCATGGATCACAGACACCGGAATTCTGTGTTTAACATTCTTCCAGGTAACCAAATCTTTCACTGGGACTAGGCTGATTTTAGGGATTGGGGGCAGAGGGAAGATTTCCACTTTAGTCATTTGTCCTTTTTTATTTTTTTAAGGTGGTTTTTTTTGGGGGGTGGGGAATGATCTGGTAAATTTGGGGAAGATTTAATACTCACAACAGTTCTAATTAATGCAGAGAAAACATGAATATATTAATCCTTTATTCTATCTATGGTTATTGAAATGGAAGATCATTAATCTTCAGCAGCATAGGTGGGTGTTTGGATGCATTAATAGATTGCTGTCTTAGAGCTGATGCACCTTGTTGCAGCGTAACTAAGCTGCGGAAGGTTTGCTGAGGTTGTTAAAGAATGATGAAAGAGAATCCAGAGGTTGTCATTCAGCCATGAAGATTACTCTGGCCACAAGTAATCACAGGAATCAGCTGTCCGGTTTTGACCTGTTACTCTAATAATCAGTTGAAAAGAAAAAAAAAATGAATGAAAGAAAGAAAAAAGAAATCAAGAAATTCTGCACCATGGTACATGTATGACACGGCAAATTAGCTCAATTTTAAAAGGATATATCTGGAAGTTCTTTTTGAATTGTCTTTTTCCTTATTTTTCATTCAGGATTCAACCGTTCATGAAACTTCATGGATAATGTTTTAGAAAGATTGGTTATGCCTAAAGACTTGTGTTGAAACCAGGGACTGGTCCTGTTCCCATTAAACTGAAAAATAGTGTGCACATGATCAGGCATGTTATGGAGATCTGTGGGGTAATTTCTTGTTGTTTACAGTGACATGGGCTTTGTATAACAAAAACCCTTATAAAGAAGCTTTGTTAATTAGAGATGTAATATGAGAAYTGTCTATATAGAAATTTCTAATACACAACAGAGTTTTCTGCTGACTCAGAGAAAGACAGAAATCTATATGTTTTAGATACACGTGGAAGAAAATYCAAAGTAAAGTAATGATCTGTAAATTATATGCTAATAAATCTGATTTCTTCCATCTTGCTTATTCTTTTTCCTGATGTTATTGCAGTTCTGTACTTGATTTGAGGATTTTTGTAGCAAAGTTGGGAAAATGTTAAAACACATCTAACATGAGTCATCCAAAATTTGTATTGAATTTGATTCAGTCTTACTGATGAACCCCCCATGGTAGCTTCTCACCAGATAATCTGAAACAGGGGCTAAGAGGCTTGTGTAAATAAGCTTGCTTGAGCAGAGGGTAGAAAACATACATGAAAAACAAGTCCCAGGTTCACATATTTGCAATTGCAAATACACATACCTGAAACCTGACTCCAGGAATGATGCACTACTACGCTAAAACAGAATATGCTGGGTAGACTGAATGTCCAGCCAAAACAACTACAGTTTACAGCCACATGCACAGTTAACCACAGGAGAAGAAGCTACCAAACAAGAATTAGTCATGGAAATTCTGTAACAGTCATTTCTGAATAACCAATTCCGGTTCTGTAAACATGTCTCTGATACTGCTTTTGTCTTTTTGCTCTTGGACTTCCCTCTTTCACATAAAAAGAAGTGCTTTCCCCTCGGCCTAGCTTTTATCTACAAACTATTGAATTTAACAAGCTGCCTGTGAGATTATCCACTGATTTCAATACGGGCTAGATCAGACCACAGACAYGCAGAGTTAAAAGCTCAGCCTTACTGCCTCTAGGGAGATGAGTAGTTTTCATCTGTCAGATTTATGCAGCTCAGGAGTCAGCTTTTCCTCTCCAAGTTCCTGCTCCAAGACAAGATCAGTAATTATACTGGTAAGAAACCAGACTTGCCCTCTCTGATTTACATGTGTGTTTTTAGTTAGCAGACTCTGAACCTGCCTGTGAGCTTGGTGAAAGGTGAGTGTTCAATCTCTGCTTTCTCAACTGGTTCCTGCTTCTGCAAGGGAGGGCGCAAGCGGTGGGGAGCAGAGGCTGCACCCAGCCAGCCTCTTCCTGGGGGTACTGTGCTCCTGCTAGGCMTACAAACGTGGAAAAGGAAAGAAGGCTTCCAGGAAAGGTCACTTGTTTTTTCTCCCAGAGAGGCAGGGGGAACAGGGAAGCCTGCAAATGTTTGTTCTGCTGGGGACCCAGCAAGGTTTCTGGTGACGAGTGCGTGCAGTGAAGGGCAAGCCAGCTGCATGCCATTTCACATGTTATCTGCATCTGCTTCCAACAAAACAGAGAAACTTCTCATAGGGATCTCTCAGTGGAGGAAAACTTCTCAATCCTGCACTTATGATGATRTTCTTCATGCTGATAGATRTGTACCWGGATCCATCACGCTGAACTGAAGGYTCCTTTTATGTTTTCATTATCAGGTGTGTTGAGGAGAGTGATGAAAACTTGAGCATCTGGTATGTGTGGTAAGTTTCAAATCCATTTTAGAGGGAAAACAGGCAAATAATATTTGTTGATGGATATGTGGAGAGAAAGTCATTAAAAGAGACTGATAGCTAGAGAGCATCGCTCCTGGGCTGTCCCTCTGTTCTGTATTTATTCACTAATGGGAATATCATTTATCCATATCCTCCTCGCTGTATGCTGACAACTGAGAAGGGCAAAAACAATGAATAGTTTCAGGAAGAAATGTTTGAATTTTCAGCCAGCAGTCAGCACTGTGCACTCAGCACTGAGAAATTGGTTTCCATGGACTTTGATTATGTCCACTACGGTGATGGGGAAAGCACAACATATAACAGCTATTAGCAAAATACATTAATGAATATGTTAATTTCAGGACATGCAGCCATCTGTCCATGCTGCCTGCAGATGGTGATTGTACCCAATCCTCCCTGTGCTGCCTCTGCCTCAGGTTCCTGCTGCTGTTTTTCCTGGCCTTGCTCCTGTCCTGTGGGATCCTCTTCTGCCTCCAGTGTTGGCTGAAGCAGCGGAGCTACCTTTCCCACCAGCGTACCCTGGCCGTGTTTGCACTCAGCAACTCTGATGCCTTTTGCGGTTAGTCCTCTCTCTACCTACAGGAGGATCCAACTGGCCCCGAAGTGTTCCTTGGAGGCCCAACCAAAACTCAGGAGGAATCCAGGCTTGAGTGGGAGCTGGGCTGCAGCTTGGTGCTGCGTTTCTCATTCACTAGGCAAAGTAGTGTAGTGCCCAACTTAGAGGTCCTGGAGGAATACTGTGACCATGGACTCAAGGGATCAAGTTAGCCAGATCCTATTCTCCTCCCCTGCCACACCTTCTGCTAAACTTAGTGCTGTGGGTGTGTGTCTCACGCTTTGACAGTACCTAATCAGAGCTCAGTCATGCTGACACTGGAGGAGAGAGAGAGGGACCTTCTCCTCGGTGCCAGGGGGACTCTGAAGCCTGATGCTCCTTGGCTGCAGGCACTGGGTCAGGCAGCCCTCTCCTGTACSTAACCTGAATTGCTCATTCAGGCAGACTTCACAGGTACTCTTTAGCCACCCCAGCAGTCAGCTTGAATGGCTGATACAGTCTTGGGTGAGTTAGAAAGTTTTCTTAGTGTATCCTGTTCCTTACAGTAACTGCCTTCAGCATTTCTCCAGAAGAAGCCAGACCTTCTGGAGACTGGGCTATAATGACTCTACATATTAATCAGCACTGAGTTGAGTTACTGACAGTAACAYCAGCAGGCTGGGCTAGGCAGCAGTCCTTCAAAGACTAAAGCCCATTGYCTGTCATTAGACTAAGCCCTTCCCAGAGGAGGTTTTGCCTGCTTTGTGGGTGGCCATGGACAGTGTCTCCACGGGGAGGRGTCACTCTAAACCCACCCAAGTTCCTCTGTTCTGGCAGCTTACATCTGCAGTTTGTGGTGAGATGCCTTGTGATGCCATGTTTCAAAAATGTCTTTCTTGTTTCCAAGTGGTCTGACAGCTCCTCCCAGACTCACACCTCTAATCCCCATGCTTCATCTTCCCTCTTGCTTTTCCCTCAGTGAGTGAAGCACCTCAGTGTSCATTTTCTGGATCTCCAAGTTCCTGTGTGAATGCAGAAGTGTCTTCTTCTCCTGCCCCGTGTTTCAGCCTTGGAGAAGCTGAGTTGCCTCCATCCTATGAGGATATTATGAAGGGAAATAAACTCTAGGCACTGCATGCTGGCTGGCTAGGATTCCATTTGCTTTTTCAGAGATCTGTTATGCTACAGCTACAGTAGTGTACGAGCAAAATCAGCCCTTTCTGCAAGTTGGCCGAGAGAATACATGTATTTCATTTTAAATTAAAAGTGGACACGAAATATAACAGAATAAATGCTAAACACATGCATCGAATCTGTGGCAAGGTGTCAGACTGACATTTTGATATGGCTCTAGATTTCAAGAAGCTCTCTCAAAGATCTGTCTATACCAAGGGCTTCCAGCTCATCCTTGAGATTTACCCCTCAAAGGCTGCTTAAGCTAGTGCAACCTTGTGTGTTTTAGGACTGACTGCTGATAAATGACTTGGTACCTCGAATTTGGGCTGCCTCCTTTACTTGGCRTGGTGCCAACAAACACTCTTTGGCAAAGTCACATTGTTCTACTACACTGTAGTGCAATCATGCCGCTCTGCGGTGAAGGATCACTTGCCACATTTAAATATTTAGCATGACATATCAGATTTGTCTAGTGCAAAATGCAGCAAATTTGCAGCCAATAAAAGTAAAGCAAGCAATGGGGATTATGGGAAGAGTGGCAGCATCAGGAACTAGCTACAGAACACAGAAGAAATGTTTTTGCTTATTTGGGCTGTTCTAATTTCATGGTGACTGTCTCCAATTCACTGCTCTTATCCTAGCATTGCTGGACAACAGACTGTATATCTCAAGACCCGCATGACAGTTTCCCACAGCTGTGATCTCTGGGGTCAGGAATTTGGTACTAAGTTATGGAAATGTACTAGGCTAAAAAATATCATTTTCCCTGAGGTGATCACTACAGAAAGGACTGGAAGAGACTTCAGGAGGTCACCAGATTACCTAATACTCAAGCAGGATCASCTCTGTGTAAGCCATTCCTAAGAGTTATTAGTCTGACTAGCTCTTAATTTATGGAGAAAAGTTGTAGAATTTTCCCCTTATCTGGATTCCAAATGAAAGTGAAGATTTCCTGTGCTCTTGATGGAGAGAGCTCAGGACTGCATTCAGACCACTTTGTGCGGAAGCTGAAGGGTGCTACGCACCATGTGCCTGGGAAGCYAGTTGTCGAAGATGGGCTTGGAGTTAGGACCATAAAAGACTAGTTGTAGCCCACAGCCCACTTTGTACCATAGCTCCTCATGTGGAGGGTGGGACTAGTAGCAGTCCTCCTGCTCTGGAAGGAAACTGAGAAGATAAATCCATTAAAGGTTATGAGGTGCTCACATATTCTCATAATGAAGCCCTATAAGCACCTTAGCTGGTAAAGAATAATAGCGTATTTTGAGAGACAAATTCTCTGCCTGAACAACAGCAAATTATATCCATAAAATCTTAGTTTAGAAGCAGCCTTAATATTTGACTCTTGTGTGAAAGGAAATAAATGTTATTGTAGCAAAATGAATGTTTGAGCCAGCAGGCTAAAATATTAAAGGGTTTATTCATAAGGAAAATTAGCATGTACAGAGTCAGCCAGCGGAGAAGTTGAGTGATCCCTAGTGTCCTTTCATTCAATGAACTTAGTAAGAATTGCAGGTAATCAGCACCTCTCTGGATCAGACCTTGTATATACATAACTACTTCCACTACTGAACCTCTTCAATTTATGCCCTGAAGCATGAGATTTGATTATGTTTGTCCCTTCAGCTTGCACAGCCGGCCAGCAGGCATTAAATCAGCAATCGCTTCCTTCAAACCTACACGCTGCATTTGCTTCAGTGACCCTTTCTTGGAAGTGACTCTACAGGTTGTCTGCATTATGTGCTTTGTAAAACCTATTGTCTCCTGCTTATTAATTGCATCCTTCTAAATACTTTGCTGCCTTTATTTTCATTGAATGTCACCTTCTAATCAGATGACAGGAGAGGCTAACAAGCAAAGGCTGCTCAGTTTTCAAGGCTTTCATCAGTCTGAGACCCTCTTTCATAAGGTCCAGTAAGCAGTRTTCATTACCCAGGCTGTAAATTCTTCCCTCAACACCCAACAGAGGGCAAGCGAGATTTTCAGCAGTGCACCAAGGAGGCTGTTGCTCTTGCAGAAATGTTCATAGGTACAGGCTTTTGCTTCTGTGCTACTAGCATGCATTAAAATGCATTTGCATTTATGTTTGGGGTATCTTCTTTACTTAAAAAGAACTCAATGATTCAGTAAAAATTGTGGTAGATGGCTCATAATAGAAATAGTTAGAAAGCCACTCTCACAAAATCAAGCTCAAGCTAGAATTGCCAGCCTGAGAGCTCTCATCCACTGTGGTACTTGTGCAACACAGTGGGAGGCCTTGGCTCCTCCAAAACTGCACAAGACCAGGAGCCATCTGCAAAAAGATTTCATGATTTCATGAGAGGGATTTTTTTTTAATTAAGCGCAAACAGACCTTATTGCYGACATTGAGCAGGGAAGGAAAGCACCCTGAGAGGACTCTGATTGCTGGAGGGTGGTGGTCCTGCTCCCATTAAAAGCAGGTGGGGGAAGGACATGGGTAAGTGATTGAAAGGCTGTAAAAAAGAAAGAGCTTCCTCACCGGCCTGGCAGCTTGGTGTGGTGCAGCCCCACACGTGATTTCAGCCAGCCAGYCTGCACCCTGAGGACAGGAGGCAGCATTGCCTGGTGGCTGAGCTCTGAGGCTTATGGCAGGACCTGCCCTGCTGCTGCCACTGCCTTCCCTATTACCCAGGGCCTTAGTTTCTTTTTAGTAAAACGCCTTTCCTTTTGCAAAGGCCTTTGGGGTGGCCCTGCCAATCTACCACTGCCCCAGGAACATAGCTTTTCCCAACCTGCTCTTTACCCCCAGCAGAATGGCTCCAGCCGAATGGGCAAGGTTTCTCCTATTCTTAAAAAAGCAGCAATTTATGCTTTTGTAAGCCCTTTGCCTTAATGAAAGGCAGCTAATGCAGTTTGGCTGACATTTCTAGAGATCAAAGGAAAGATAAGCTGTTTCTTTGTAATGCAGCACCTTAGAATTGGGTCTATTTCGGAAGTACAGAGAAATTGCACTTGTTCCACCRTTGCCCTCTGACTTCCACTCATCCTGTAATTTACAGTGCCTGTTAGCTTTGAGAGGACGTGGCAAATTGCTCTAGAAAAATCCCAGAAAACACTGGAAGGCAGATTTATTAGCAAGGGAACTTGTCGTGAGTAAGGCTCAATTGGGGAAGACGGAAGCAATGCAGAGGAGCTAATTGCTTGGTGACCATCTGGAAGCAAAAGACAAAAGGAACATGGAGAGGCAGCACGGCTGGACTTTCACCTCTACATGTCAAGAGATGAATAATAAAGTTGTAAACTGTCTCACAGGSAAAATAGAATAAAAACAAAGGCAGATGAGTCATGACAGAGGATCAGTCTGGGCTGCCAGGAGAGTTGCACACAAAAGATCAGAAAATAATAGAAATGCTCATTATTTCTTTTTTTATTATTATTATCATCTGAAGACTATGGATTATGGTCCAAAGTCTTTTGCATGGAGAGAAGGAAGATTGGATCAGGGACAGATACTCATCCTCTTTGGGTCACTAGATGGCACAATTCTGGCTTTTTTCTTTCTCCCTGAGAGGCATTTTACAATAGGGACTGACCCAACAGATGCCAGGAGAAAATTGTCCTCRGCAACCTGTAACAGCACTTGGACAAAATAAGGCTCCAGGAAAGTCTGGTCGAGCTGCTTGTTGCAAATTTCTTCAGAAATGATGTCTTTGTCTTCCTTACTCTCAAACTGAAGTTCTCACTCCCTCAACAGCCCCCTGCATATGACTCTTCCCAGCCCATGCACCCCACAGTCTTCCCAGTTACTGGATCAGAAGATGAGGCTGTTGGATATATCAAATGCAAATGTTGGTAGTCCCAAACCTTCGCTGCCATCTGAGAGTACAGCCTGTGTGCAGAAAGGAAGGGAAATGTTTCTTTTCAGCATGACTATAAGCTTGTGATCTGAGAACTTGTCTGTTCAATGCTTAGCTCTGACATGACTTTCTTCTGTGGTCTTGGACTGTTCATTTAATCTCGCTGCTCAGTTCCCCTCTCTAGGAAATGTAGCAATTAGATTTAACTGCTCTGGGAGCCTGGTATTGGTCATGCTTGTGCAGCTTTGAAAGAAAAACCCTCTAAGTGTTATAAGCTGTTGGTGTGATTAAATGCTTTCCCATAGTATTTAAAAGCTGCAAAAGACCAAACTGTGAGGGTCCCAGCCCTACCTTGGCAGCTGTGCTTCCCCAAACCTGTATTTTGTGGTGAGATTTTGTTTGTTTTTCTCTCTTTGCACTTTTATAGTGTGATTGGAAGCAGACGTGTCAAAACTGGTGATTATGTCTGCCAGCTGTTGAAGAGCTGCTGCTACAGGCGTGCCATGGGGCCTGGTGCTTGCAGCTAATGCCACACTGCCTGGACAGTCTCCCAGACCAAACCCAAGGTCTGGTCCTGTTAGTACTGCTGTCTTTTATGTTTCCTTCCAAGAGAKAATTGATTTCCCTCCCAGGAAATCAGAGCGGATCACTTGGCAAAACACCTTTCTGTGAAGCTTGGAAGTGGAGTTAAAGACAAATGTGACATTCAAAGGCAGTTTCACTTATTAGAGAAAAATAGCTTGCTGAAGTAACTTTCCTATCTGATGAAAATAATTGCTCAAATCTTGTGAATTTGCACAAAAATCACATGACAATGTGCATGAAAAGAGAGGAAATCCATATTTTAGAAAATATCCATGCATCTGCACTAGGAGATAGTCTAGTTCAAAAGGTCACAATAAGAGATCTCTATTAACCAGGCTAATTGAGACAGTGAGAGGTTGAAATATTACTTGCAGAGATGACAGCTACTGCAGATGTCATTTTATTATATAACTATYGCTTACCTATATCAAAATGAGAAATCAGTACCTATTTGTAAGGCATGAAAAAAACTTATCGAACAGCTTACCTAGAAGACGTTTCTGTTTTCCATAACCTGCAACTAGCTGGAGCCCTAGCAGGCTGCATCAAGTGGTGTACAATCAGTGGAGAGGGTGATGAGGAGCCCTGAGGTCAAGGAGACATCACAAGACAAGTACAGCAGGAAATGTCATGGTGCCAGCTCTCAGCTAGGTCCCTGACTTTGCCTTTGCCCTGGAGAAGGAGGCAAAGAGACTAAACCAGACTAGATGCCCAAACATGCAAAAATACTCTTTAGAAGTTAGTGAAGAATGCTAAAAGATTTCCTGTTGGCACTGAAGGATTAAATGTTGAGCTTCAACTGGAAATTGCGTCTAAGCAAAAACACAGCTTGTTAAGCCATCAATAGCAATCGGGAAGACAGAGTGAGTCTATTGCAATATCATGACCCCACTCCCCTGCAGCAAGCTGCTGTTGAATAGAATGTAGACAGGAATTTGGAAGAACCAAAGAAAATACCTTAATACCTGAGCTCACACACAACATCTTCAGCTATAGGACTGGTAGTGGGTTTGAAAAAAAAAAAAAAAAAACATTCTGTGTATTTCCTGGGGTTTTTAATGCTATCAAATAAACAACCAAACTAAAATAGATTGACATCACAATATGACAACAAAGCTAATGAGAACTGAACACTGCAGTCATGAAATCAAAGTTACAATTAAATAAATCAGCGAATTAACAAATATATGTTAACAACTGATGAAAATATCAGATAGACTCTCAGCCAGATTTAAATAATGAAGCAGTGCGGAATTGGACTGGCTGTTGCAAAACATTAACCCTGCAAATCCAGGATAGGCYATGACCTGTTCCTAATCTTCTTGTGCAGCCAATAGATACTTCAAAGTTATCATGCAGTGGGAGGAGAATGGGGACAAGGTTAAAGAGTTAACCCTTATTCTACCTATATTCTACAGAAAAGAAGGACTCACAAACATTGACGCAATTTTTTTTATATGCATATATATTTGAGGAGAGTGCACCCTGGGTTAAGATAGCATTTGGGGTATGCATATGCCTTACCTGTGCATCTCCAGGAGGAGCACAGAGCTCGAGGCACTAATGAGACCAGTCCCTTATATTCACTCCTGGCCATGTCACAGATGGTCCGCATGTTTAGCCCATAAGTGTCCGCAGATCCTCTGCTTTGTGTGACCCTTTCATTGCAAATTCCAAAACACCTCCCATCACCGTGAAACAAGCTGAAGACCATTAGGAATAAGGCCCAGAAGTTTCCCAAACTGGAGCATACCCCAGAAAAAGAACAAGAGAAATCAGTGGTCTGAGATCTGCAATTACACCTGGATCAGCAGGTGATCCTGGGTTATTCACCCTGGACTGAAAGAGAGACAAATCTTCCGAGCAAGAAGTGGTCTTTTAATGACTCAGAAAGAGCTATATGAAACAGCAACAAGAAGCTGGCAGGCATCCCTGGGTATTAGTGATGAAGACTAACACACTGTCTGTGTAGTCTTGGAAGTATTTGTTTCAGGACTTTGGTCCAAGTGATGCTGTCTTTGCTCAGCACCTCCCATCGAGAAGTGTCTCAACACTGGGTGAGTTAGGCTGGTGCAGCCTGTGGAGTCACAGCATCTTTTCTCCTTTGGACAGGCTCAGGAGAGCATTTGCCTCTGAGGAGAGTGACAGGAAGACAGGAGCTCCCTCCTAGGGGCAGGAGCTCAGCACAGCTCTGCCTCTGCAGTGGATTTCCTCTCCTCTCCCTTGTGGCTTGTCCCTGAAGGAGTTCAGGGGTATAACCCAATAACTGGGCAGGCATTTGGCCTCAGAGCTGGCTCACAGAGCCACCAGAGCATTGCTCCCTGTGTATGCGGTTCCAGTTACATCTCTTCTGCCACAAGCACTCTGCAGCAAATACACACTTCTGACATAACCATGTAAAATTAAATATATATATATATATGTATGTATGTATGGTTACAGCCTTGCCTCTCCACCCTTCTGGAATAACAGGCATAAATTCCTATTGCTTCCAGACCGCCTTGTGCATTCTTGGTACAATCTGTGGATTCATCACATGACCCATAACTCTTGTACTCCCCATCTCTYAGGGATGCAGGACTCTCTCAGGACTTTGTAATGGAGCCTCTGTCACTTCTCCTACTGTGTTTTCATCTGTTCAATACAGCTCAACTCATGGCAATAAGTTGCCACCAGTTTGGCTAATATAAATATCTGAAAGCTGAAACAGGCATGCAGGCATGAAACCTCCCTTGTCTGGGAAGCAGAACTGCAGCTAGGATCTCTTGCTGAGGTGGTTACATTATGATCTGAACCTTCTGCAAGGGTGGTTGAGCCTGAGGCAAAACCATTTGAATCTGCTGCTGTTCTGCCTGCTCTCAGAGCCTGTTTTTATTTGATTAGGAGCCGGTCACAATCCACATCAAAACTGAGGTCTACGTTTTCACTGCTGCTGGTCAGTGCTGTGCTTCAGCGCAAAGTGCAGCTCCCAGTGTAATCTGTGAGAGGATTCAGCCTCTTATCTTCTATCTTGGGGACTGTCAGAGATGTCCTTTGGGACACAGACCACATGGGTCTCCAACCCTTTCTCTCCCACCTGTCTCTGGCCCTGATAACATAAGGAGGGCTTCATGCTGCCTTGAGGGAGGAAGGTAGTATTCCCCATCTAGCTCTCACACCCTAATATAATTTGTGAGTCACCCTAAATAAATTGTGAGTCAGATTCTCTTTTCTTCAAAAGCATTGAAGGATTGTCAGCATTTCTGCATCCATGCTTGGGGAATGTGTTAAAACACAAGGATTTTTTTCAACCCCTTACTGAAGACATGGCTGAAAGTCTAGCCTCCCCCAGCCTGTGGCAGCCCAGATTGCAGCAGGTGAATGCAGTCTTTAACTGGTTTTAAAAATCTTTTGATAGAAAGGAGTAGAAGATTTTACAACTATTGATCCTAGGTTCTAGCTGAGGTGTCTGTCATACATAGGGAGAGATCTTGTATCTTCGCTCACTTCATTTTTGTCCCAGCAAAACTTTTAGTAAGCAAATAAGAAGCTGACAATTTCCAGATCTCAGCAAGTCTAGTGAATCCTAATGTGCATTTTAATGACTGCTGAAAAAGACTGTATTTTGCAGGGAAGGATATACTTGAATATACAGTATTTTCTCAGTGTAGATGCTTATGGGCCAAAGATATGGTCAGACATTTAACACAACTCTTTATCTTCTGCCGGACTCTCGAGCTGCCTGTAGGAGGACAGCATACCCACATGCTGGCTGAACATATTTCAGATGTTTGCCAGGTGATCAGTCCTTCTCTTAGCAGAAGCCTGCATTATCTGGTTTATATGTTCTTTCGACACATTGCCAGACACGGAACAGATCCATCTTGTAGTATGGGGATCCTCATGCTGAACACTGGGGTCTGATCCAGGAGTGGCTGATTTATCTCACTTATATGGAACCAAATGCTGAAAGAGTTTGTGTAGTTTAGTCTGTGCTTATGTGAGCAGCCTCAGTACTCAAGACAACAGGAATCCCTAAAGCATGATCCTTCTTGGAAATTACTTTCTTGAAGGAGATTTTTTTATTTGAAGCTCTCATAATGCCAACATTGTACCATAAAGAACATCCTTGAAATGTAACTTAGCATCCATATCAAAAGCACCGTGGGTCTCTGTACAATCTGCAACAAATGAAAGTAGAGATTTTCTGGTGTATTTGCCTGCTCCTCATACTCTTGTGTCTATTGCATACATTTTAGCAGTAGCTGTTTGCGAGGATGGCAAATGTACATTTGTTACAATTGTCCCAGCTGGGGAATAGCCTTTCCTCAAGGACTGAGCAGAATGAAGTCCTCCAGAATCGGTATCTGTGATATACAAGGAGAGAAATAAGACCTGCTAACAAGTGTTTGGTGACTTTCAGCTGTAAAGCTTTGAAATACAGAGAAAGAAACATTCCAAATATCGCCAGGATACAGTGTAATAACACATTTTTTGTCATAGTCACACCTCAGCTCCCACCTGAAGACTTTGATGTGCCTTACAGCGCTGCTGAAATAACACTATTCCCATTTTACAGCTGAACATACTGCAACTGGGGCTGAGCAATCATTTAGGGGTATCTGTGCAGTACTGGAGCTCCAACACTGTCAGATTTCCTGGAGCCCATGATACAGTGTTTATGCTGCATACAGGAGCACAGAGAATTTTTGCTCCAACGTAGAGTCTGCTAGAATAAGTGCATTTATATCAGGTTCAACAGTTTGGGTTGAATGGCCCTGGTGCTCCTGATGCAGGATGAGGAACCCTACCTACTATCTCACCAATCCTCTGCTTCCAGCACACTGGATGCCCTCCAAAGATGAAGCCATAGAGACAGCGGAGCAGTTGTCCACCAGCCCAGCTGTGGCCTCAGAATCTGATGCCTCTCCAGAAGCTGATGCAGATCAGTGTCCACATCGCTCCCTACAGCACCACACAAGTATCCCAGCAAAAAGTCAAAGTAATGGAGGGCACAGAGACCAAACACCCATCCCCTTCCTGCCTGCCTCCTAGAGACAGACCCAGAAGAATGCTCCTGGCTCTGTGCAGACCCTGAGCCACCACTCTCTCCTCWGTGTTCCAGCCCTGTCACAGTTCCTCACCTCTGAAGAGATACATGCAGCAGGTGAGCACAGCCCCAGACAAGAAACATCCAAGGGACCCCGCCATGCCAAGCCAGCAAGACCAGCCAAACTTGTACTGGATGCCCAGAAACACGTTGTGGAGGACCAGAGAGGAGCGTTCCATGTAGACATCAATGGCATACCACAGTGAGCCAGTAATGCCTGGGATACCTGCAGGACAGGAGAGAGGTGCCACACAGCACTCTCATGTACACCACAGTGATCATAAGGCAGTCACAAATATAAAATCCTTGAGTTATAGTCTACTGTCTCCTGGTTCAGACTCCAGGTTGGGAAGAACCTCCTGGCACATCAGTTTTTGTCCCCAGCTCTGTCTCAACTTGATCACTTTGCTTAAGTCACCTTGTCTCCTACTGATATCATTGGGAGTATTTTAAGGGCAGAGTTTATACTTTGTGGGTTTGCACTCTTACAGATATCAGAAAGTGTTATCAATTTTTTAAAATTTCTGCTTTAAAAGAGATAAAGCATAGCTTGTTTATCAACTTGTAAAGTTGCTTCATGATTTAATATTTCTAATCTATTTATTTTGACTTTCAAAATTTTGACAATATTTTTCAGACAAATTGTGAGAGGAAAAATAGAGTGCATTTAAAAGAATCTCTCCGTGTGCTTTACATGTGGTATCACATCTGCTAAAGCAGAGATAGCTGTTCAGCACTGGCATAAAGTCAAATGAAATGACTTAGTACTCCAGTTGGCAATCTGTTTATTTTCATATCAAAATTCTCCCACTGGCTGTAACAGCTAAATGCCTCAGTCCATCAGGTTTTTATCACCTATAAAGGAGAGATGTGTTATTATCCCTCTATTACAGATCAGCTGCAGAGATCTGGGGCTAAGGGACTTGCCCAAGGTCACATAATCTGTGGCAAAGCTAGGAACCAAACTGGGATGTCAACATGTTTCTAGCTCTTCAGAAATTTTGTCTCTTTACCATGTCAGCACTGACTTCCTCAGAGTAGAACGGCAGTAAGTGAAGTCAAACAACTGAGCAGGCATCTCACCTGGTCAGTAAATGAAATAAAAGCAGATACACTCAACTAGCTGCTGTTAGAGACAGGTAGTGAGTAGTGGGTAAATTTTATATTGCACACATCAGAAGCAAATAACTCTCCTTCTCCCGTGTTTACCCTCCAGAGTATCACCCACTTCTCTCGCCAAAGTATGAAAAGGTTTAACCACTCCTTCTTTTGCTAAAGGGCATCCTTCAGGATGGATCCACAGTGGAGGAATACCTGCAATGAGCAAGGTAATTCCAGACACCAGGCAGATGCGCAGCTTGATGTGTGGCTCGTCTGGAAGGAATTTCACACAGTCTAGTCCCAGAAGGAGGAAAATAAATCCAAATCCTGCCAGGATATCTGCTGTGATCATCATGGCTCGGGTCAGCACCAGCTTCACTGTAGAATAAAAGCAGATTGTTCTAGTGCACAAGGAATGGAAATGCTAGTGGGGTAATTCGGTCAGTTCCCACGGGAAAACATTTTTCTTGGTGAAACTTTCTTCAGCTTCCTCTCAAAGCAACACATTACTGAGAAAAGAAAAAATGGCTGTCGTTTGTAGATGCACCAAATTATCTTTCATTGAGCAGAATAAATGCCCATTCTACATGCAGGGGCAATGACAGACCCTCCGTCATGCTACTGATTCAGTAATATACTACGAGCCTGTTTTCATCTACACTTTTACCTGCAAAGAGTCTTTTTCATTCTTTCAAGCAATAGACAGCACGTTACCTTCTGGGTGCTGTCCTGGTCAAAGATGACTGTCAGCAAGGACTGGACTCTAAATTAAGTGCCTGGGGATTAGCAGATACCATTTGTGTTGATAGTCAAAGCATGGACTCWGGCCAAAGTGTGCTGAGAACCTGCTGGCTGTGACATAGCCTCAGCTAGTGACTGGAGCTTCTCAGCATTGTGTGGGCACCTTGAGTCCCAGCTACAGTGAGAAGGAGATGCTCACACCATCGGGATCAGGGTGTTCCCTCTCTTCATGGAAAAATCCTTCATTCTTACATACCGGGGTGCTCAGCGAAGATGGAGTCATACTCATCGCAGGTTTGGATCCCATCAAAAACATTTGTGACACATTCCCACCACAGGCCACGGCATTTTGTACTCACCTGTGGGTAAAGAAGAGGAAAAAAAGATATTAAATGAATATACCCACCAATCAGCAGATGGTCAGCTAAACTGTTCAACTGAAATCCTTGTCYGGTTATGTCAATGGCAAACTAGTTGTTTAGCTTGAAGAAGAAAAAAGTGGCAGAACAGACTGGAAGGACAGTGTTTTTTGTGTCCTTACTAAAGTTTTAAATTAGAGCAAAGGAAGTTCATAYTAGACATTAGGGGAAAAAATATATATTACTAAGGAAAAAATCCTGAGGGAAACTGCTGTAAGAGGCTATGGGGTGACTGTAATCATAGATAATCTAAAACTGGGTTTGATTACTCCTGACAGATGATTGTCTAGGCTGAGCTGGGCAGGGCCATGGACGAGATGACCTGTGAATTTGCTGTCTGCGTCTCCTTTCCACCCTCTTGCTGAGATGACCAAGAAGGAAGGCGGCTGTACAGTGAAATGACTGGGAAGCATGAGTCAGGGAGGCCAATGTTTTGCTAGAAGCTGAGAGTGCTGAATGGGATGTATCTGCAGCGTGATAAAAGAGTGTTTGCTCCAGCGTGGAGGTGTGAACATGAGCCCCTCTCCAGAAGCCTGTGGAGGGCTGCCACCAAATGACTCGGCTGTAAACATGGGCTGGAAAATGAGAGGCAGCCAGCCGCTCTGACACTGGCCCTGGGGCTCTGTGCACTGCTGGCTGTGGGGCCCTGTGTGCCGTGAGTGAACCACACTCATCACCGAGACATCCAGACTCCWGCAGGCATAGCAGTAGCATCATTGCTAATTGTCTCAGTGCTACTGAAGACTTAGATAGCATTCCCAGCCCAGCCTTCCATAAATCAGTTTAATATGGGAGGTATTTTCATTAGCAATGCAAATATGGCAACAAGCACCTCTAAAACATTCCTGGGATTGCTCATACACAGAGCAGAGATAATGTGAGTGCAGCTTTGGACTCCACAGACACCCCACTGTAGTTTATCGACAGAGAAACTCTTACAGGAAATGGGAACCATACTTGTTTGAATGATGCAAGAAATTCCTTTTTTCTTATGCATTATACATCACAAAATAGAGAGTTGTGCATCTCAATCACTTAATAAAGTCCAGTGTAGGATGCATTGAACTCTTTAGCCAGTCACGATATAATCTACAAATAAAGCTGTACAGATTTTCTATGATACTGCAAAAGGGATTGAAGGAGAGTTAAAATGACTCATGATTTTGGACTTGCAAAAAATATACTATTCATATTTGAGTGAAGACAATCTGCAGTTTGTTTTGTGAACATGAAAACTAATTACTTACAATTTTTCCTATTTTTAATAGATTTAATGCAAATTATCATGAAAATTAGAAGCATTGAGAGAAAAATCTGGTTTAATTGAATCTGTGTTTTTCAAGAGAACAATTTTATGCAAAATAGTTTGACCTATTTTTATTAGGCATAAGCTTTTACTGTGTCCTTCTTAATTCAGCTGGAGTTCCTATTCTGTCTTAATTTACTATCATTCAGGCTGTGCTTGAAATTAACATATTTTCATTACATTGCATTTTGTTCCACTTGTGTTTATACCATTTTGTATTCCTCCCATATCACCTTAGGCTTATTCATATTACTCTGCATTCAGCCACTGCGCTCAGGTACTTCCTCATTTGCTGACACTGGTATTGTTTTTAAAAGCTTACACACAGCATTTTTCACCTAAACTATTAGGACTAGCAGGATTCCAGACTTCATTATCTTCCAAGCAGAATAGAGACACAAAATTATAAATCTTGGCCAAATCTGTGAAACAACCCATTTCTCAGACTGCAAAACCTTGCTAAACGTTTTCTTGCTGTTATTTGTTGGGATTTTTTTTGTCACCTGCTAGTGCTAGTGCTGAACTTAGGCAAAAATAGAGAAGATCAAAATGCCACCAGAAAGACCTCTACTCTTCAGGCTTTAGAAGCTCTCTGGGTTTGTCCTGTCAAGGCTGTGCTCAGGACCCATCTCAGTGCAGCACATRCACAGCCAGCATCCTGTTTCCTGGTGCAGGAGTGATGGGAACAGAGGGAGGCCTTGCGGCAGCCTGAGCCAGCACAGTGCTACTCTGGTTTTCTGTTACTTGCCTCCTAACCTCCTCAACCCTCTGCTTCGGGTATTGTTTGTCCTTCTGGCTTGTTCTGCTCTTCCCAAAGCATCCACATGCTCCATCCCAGCATTCCATCCCATCCCTGAGTAGGGAGCAAGGCTGATTAGCAAGCACTGGCTGACGAGCATGGGCTGTGTCACCCTCTTCCCATGGGGTTTCCAGCGGAGGGGGACCTGCCTCTGCACAGATGGTGCATGGATGACCTCCATCTCATTGCCAGAGCTGTGCACCATGTCAGTAGCATTAATTTCCCAACACTTCTTCTCCTGTAGCAGATCTGCTCCAGCTTCCCTGGGACTGGCCAAGGACTCCCTTGGGAACTAAGCATCATGGTCAAACCGCCTCCCAGTCTAATTATGAAATACATTCCTGCGACCTGCCTTCCCTAACACGACTATGCATGTAAAATATAAACTGCRTTATGACTATAATACATATATAATTATAGCCTATTCATAATGTATAATTAATATTAAAACACATCTAATATAAAAAAAAGAAAGAATAAGTACACACTTCCCCTTCTGTGGAAAGCATAGAGGACAAACATATGAGAGATGTTAGTCATAGCATTTTAATGTGTTGTAAGAAGGTGCTTGCATAAAATGTTTATGAGCCTAACACGAGAGTAAAACAGATCATGTTTAACAGTAGCGGTAGTATTTTTAATCCAGCTGTAACAGGGAAAGACTGAGTGTACACAACAGTGCCTGTTGCGAAGCCTAATTTATGGCTTTTTGTAGCATAAACCACTGCAAAAATTGACCCAGACTTGTTTTGATACTCACATTGAAGCAAGCTCTGGTCAACACTGCAAGTACATAGGCAGGGGGTGAATTATAGCAGCTGGACAAGTTACTACCACTCATCTGGGCTGTGACGACTGAGGTTTCAGGTTGCCCAGATGCAAAGGAAAATGCACCCGCTCAGACTACATGCTGTGTTTCAGTAACTTGCTTGTTCCTGAACCATGTACCTGTCCCAGCAGCGAGGGGCTCTGAGCTGCTCTCAGGCTCCCTGTTGCATTTCTGGACACTGCTGTTCCAGCTGTCCCTGGCCTGCTTCTGCTGAAGGTCACTCCTCCATGGTCTGATCATCAGAGAGAGGTTAGGTGGCAACATCTATGCTGGAGGATGGTGGTCCTTTCTCTTGAAGTCAAAAGTTGTCCGATTTACTATTTTTCCAGCTGAAAGYAGGACTCATTGTGGATTCCAGGCCTTTCTGGCCATTGATGATTTACCTGCATTCTGCTACCTAAAGAGGCAATGAGTCATTAGGGCCATTAGGGAGCTCGTTCTGTCACATATTAAGGCTGGGGGCATTTTGCTCCATTATTTAGTATTCACACTCAGAGCAGGAATGTGAGAACGGTAGTTGCTAATGGCCAAACTTACTGTTAATGGAGCACTTAGAGACAGTCCAGCACAGGTGCCTTTGTGCCAAAAAGACAAGGTGACAAAGCCTCGGGTTAAGGGAGCTGGTTCTTTCCTGGWCTTCCCTCATCCGTTTTGCTTGGAAATGATGGCAGTTTGGATCCATTTGGCTCTGCTGCTCATAGTGATATATTCATCTRACTCCAAACTGTTCAAGGTCTCCTGAAATTAATCTAGACTGTCTCCTAACCAGTGATATAGAATATAATCCAGCTAGCATTAGTGGATGCACTCTGTTTATCCTGCAAAGAGGCTCCATGATCAGACTCACTGACTGTTAGCAATCCCATTGCATGGGACCTGTGATTACCTCAGCCAGTTTCTTGCTGTGTAGAGAAAATAAGTGTTTCTCTGGTAGTATTTCACCCTTTTCTTTCTCAGATTATTCATYAATTTTTTCACAGAGACAGCGAGTCATGGCAATTCTTCTCCAGTCAGCCGTCTCGAGTCTGTTTTGTGTAGCCCATTCCCTGTGCTTCATTCAAACTGCTAAACATTATATTGCAATCATTGAATCCTGATGAGCTGTTGTTTTCCTACACTGGAGAGCAGATAAAAAGTTTCTTCCTGATATATGCAACTAAACTCTGCCTTGCAAGGTATTTCACCTTCATTGCACAAATCATCAAGTTTTTCATAGAGCCACGCTTTTGCCCTGCAGCCCTTAAGCATATAGAAAGTCCTGGTTACTCTGAGAAGAAAAATACAGTCTTGCAGTACTGAGTGATGGTAAAAGAATGACTGTTTGGGGACTGGAGTCTGTAGGGCACAGCTTGCGTTTATATGTTGTTCTGCTCCCTTGTCTTTTGCAGTTTACTGCAAAATACCTTCACAATGCCTTTCTGTAATGTGAGAGTGCTAATGTCTGCATAAGTTTAAGCAGGTATCCTTGAGTCTTGGATCTAAGACCAATTCCTATGCTCCCTCTAAACGTCTACTAGTCCAGTAGGTCAATGTCTGGGTTAAAAAAAGGCTTGAAGAGCAAGAAGGTGCACCCTGGACTCTTTAATCAAAAAGTATGACATTTAAAAACAACTCCAAAATATCCATGCAGGTTGGAAACGCAGGATAACAGTACTCCCATTCATACATAGCTAAACCRAGAGCCCGTAGACTTTTCCTGGACTTACTAAATGAGAGCAGAGTCTGAATAATAGGGTCTAGCAGAGAGTTACACAAAATCTCACTTTTCCACTGCTGCTGCAGGAGTCATTCTTTTTTTCTTTCCTTCCCCCCCCCCCCATCTATTTTCATCCAGGACAACAGAAGAACATTACTTGAGGGTGGAACAATGATGCCAAGAACCCCATGGCCACATCAAAACTCTGCCTAAGACACCTTTGCTTTGGAWAGCAGGCTGTCCTCACCCTGATCTTACCTCCAGGGAGTCATCAGCATTCACCATCCAGCAGTCTGTCCAGGTAGATGCTATCAAAAACCCAGTAGAGAAAAAAGCAAAAAAACAGGCAACATACTGGAGGAAATACTTCATCCCAACAGATGATTAGCACATCCAGGGGCTTCAGAAAAACAGTTCCCARCTGTTGCTCTTAAAGCTAGAGTAGAGGTAGAGCCTCAGCGTCCCAGGTCACCACTACTCTCTTCCAGYGGCCATGGACAGTGGGAATTTCTCTCTTCTACCAGTGCTGTCAGTTGACAGTGGCTACAGAAAGCAATGTACACCTGCAACATGGAGCGGAGGAGGGTCAGAGAGACCTCACTGAGCACTGGAGCTGTTGCAGCCAATCAGCCCTGCATAGTTAGAGCTCTTGTCATGCCTGGGTGAAGAGAAATCGTGTTGTGCAGAAGTCACATGCAAGTGGCTGGAGCYCTCGAACTACAAGGAAAGAAGGTGTCATTGCAGATTTTTGCAAAGTAGAGCTGTGATTAAAAGAAAAGAATCAAAACTTTCTTGTGTGTRATACAAGTTTTGAGCACTGCTAAGGTCACGCACAAGAGCACCATGTACACAGGGACACACACAAACRCACACACACACAYGCATCCACTTATACTCTTGTTTTTTCCTGCACACTGGTCAATGCCTTAGYGTAGGGCAACTGTAAAGTGTATTTATGTAAATTTCCAGCTCCCTTTGGTTACCATGTRGGTCTCTGATGCACTAATGATCTAATTCAATGCAGAAATGTCACTAGGAAGGGAAGAAAAAAGGTAGCAATCAAAGATCCTCAGAGGCAACACCAACAACCACCATCAGGCAGCCCAGTACAGATATGGAGCTTCATATTCTGAATTTAAGCCAAACCCATATACTCCTCATACCCTGGTGTTTAATTTGTTTGTGACCTGAGTCTGGATCATGCGAGATAAACCAGAACTATTTAAGAGAGTGAAATTTTGGAGGATTTGATTTTTTTATTATTATTTTTTTTTTATTTTGCCTGCTTATTTAATTCTGTTGCATGTCATGCCTGTTTTCCTGCAGGCTYTCGGGGTGAGCAGGGCAGGAGCAGGCCATCAGGGACAGATCGGCAGGATCTCCATAAGGAGGCTCCTCACTCAGAGCCTCCTCTCGCACAGGGCAAAGAAAACTGAGTACCTTTAGGAAAACCAAGGGGAGAGTAGGACTAGAAATTCCTCCTATTCCAAAGGTACAGATGTGCAGAAACCAGAACATTTTCAACAGTCTTTATTTTTGGAAGGAGAACTCATAGAAGATTATTTGGAAATTTGCCTTTGCTGCACAATTTCTAAGGCAGGGCGTCGGACCAGATTCCTGCTGTGATTTCGACTCTGCCTATAGTGTGCTTTCCCAAACTGTCATCTCAGCTGTAACCTGCAGATGGAGCCAATCGGCATTTTTACCGAATTGCTCAAAGCTTGCATCTACTTCTCCAAAATTTCTCTCCAAATAAAATAGCAACAGCAATAAAAACAACATATTAAAATATAATGATATTAGCTATACTATGGTATATAATATGTATTATTTACTTTATACCTATTATAATCGTAATATAATAATATTATATATAATCTATATAATTCCTATCACAACCTTGTGAATCAGATTCAAAAATCTTTTGCCTTGATCATATGGTCACTCAGGTCTTCACAGGTCACACTACAGAAAAGGTTCTCAATGTGCTTCTGGGGGACACTGGATAGAAAGGGAAATTTCAAAGTCAAAAAGCTAGAGTGTACAGGAGTCTGTCCTGCTTTAGCTTTTCTGCTCTGTTTGCTAATTCCATTCTTAGAAGCTATCAGTTGAGGAACTTTTCTTCTTCCTTCTCTTCCAGATGCTTGTCCATGGAGAGCAATGTCTTGATATGGTTCTGTGGATAAGATGTTTCCCCCCCCCCTCAGAGATTTCATTTCCAATTGTCTATTATTAAGGCAAAACTGATGATCTTCACTTTACGATTCACTTTATGGTTTCTTGTGGCCAGGATAGGGTTGTGTTTCCAACAATTCTGACCCACAGGGACGTGGTCACGCAGGTCCCATAAAGGATAATAACTTTCGTTAGCCAAGTACATATACCTTGCACCTGTATCAAACACCTGCTGACAATATGCATCATCTTATACTTGTCTTGCACTTTGTTAATTAACCTGTGGTTGCACCCATTTTCAAAACAAGGTGTTCTAGCCAATTGTTATTATTAGTAACTCATAAAAAGTGATGTGGTAAGTTCAAAAAAGATCTGAAAAATCTGAGTGAACCTTCCCACAAATAGAATTAAATCCTTAGAAGTGGCAAGAGCAGAGCAAGACAGTACCAGAGCCCGGACTAATCAATAAATATATTATAACCATACTCCAACCATTCCCTACTTTACTATGCTGTCCTTCACTCAAATACAAGCCTCTCTGAGAGAAGATAAACTCAATAGGGAGAATGGGGCCATTTTTCTTCTGTTGGTGCATGGTGGAAGTGTACCTAATACAAGCATGACTGAAGTGGAAAGCAAAAAGCTCCCAAGAGAGAAGCAGAACCACAGTGACAGCCAGTGTGGAGTTTCCAATCTTTTGTAATGGGCATGTCCTAATCTGTTCTAGCTTAGCACATCCGATGTCTGCACAGGTCAGCTCAAGGAGCCAGCTGCACTAAGGGATGAAGGCAGCATGTTCAGGAGCCAGTGCTGCCTATGCTTCAACCTCTCCGTCCATAGCTCTTGYGGCAGTTCTCACAAAGCTTTGTTTATTTTCTGCATACCCCCAAATTCATGTTGCTGTCCCAACTCCATCCACCCTCCTGTGTTTACTTTTCCTGCAGGGCAGGGCAGGTGAGTGACCTTTCCTGGAGCAGGATGCCAGTACTTCCCTGGCCCTGAGTCACCCTGGGGCAGGAAGTGGCTTCACACCACCTATTTGTATCTAGCTCAGGGCTCAAGAGCATCCTGGCCTTGGTAGTAGAGCAGATCATGATCCTACAGGTTTCCCTGGAATAAGACTCCTCCAGAGCACACAATAGARTGACAGAGGATCTATAATTCCTGTCTGATAAAGAGATTAATCCAATATCTGTTCCTTCATTAAGCCCATCTCTCAAGCAATATTATGGAAACTTTCCGAGATTTTGCTGAAAATAAGATATTCTTATGCAGTAGAAACCAACAAAGTACACATTCAACGCTTTTCATTTAAAACAAATCAGCATCATTACAACGCAAAGTTTGTAGCAGTTTCTCATCACACTCTACTTTACTAGCTTAGCATCCCTTATCTTTGGAAAATAGCTCTCTTAAAATAACTTCCCAAGATGTCTTTGTATAGCCTAAAACCTGGTTGACATGGCTAAGTGTAGCTTTCAAATGGTTCTGAGGCTGTAATACATACACTAGCTGTATCTTATTCTCTTGGCTAACCTAACATTTACAGCACTTTGACACTAACCACAGCATTAGGGTGTCCTAATACTTAATTATCAGAACTTGGCCTTGCAGAGCTCTTGAACTGCTTGATATCAATACAGCGTAACTTCACTAATGTAACAGCCTTATCACCCTGTCTACACGCACTCCCAGCTAAGAGATGAATGCAGTGCAGGTCAATTGCTTTTATTACTCCGTTAATACAAGGTGGTCTGCGCTCTCCGTTAAAGGCAAGCCATTATACTGTCGTTTCCATTAAGGCTGTACTTACAGAAAATTATAGAAACTACCACCATTACTGGGAGGATCATAGCTGTTTTTCATCAATATCCCYACAAAATCTTTTTTGCAAAAACATGCGCATATAGATAGAAAATTTCTTCATCTAGCATTCCTTTGAACTCAGAGCCTGACAAAGGGCCACAGACTCATCAGCAGGGAACAATTCTAGCTTCCCTTTGCTTCCACAATGTCTAACACATAGCRGAGCAGAAAGCCTTCAGCAAGAAAGAAGTTGTGATACTGAGCATTAACACATGAAATACAGACCTAACTGCAAGCAAGCAAGCAGTCACTGGTGTGACTATCATGTTCAGGGTCAGGGAGGCTTGGCCCAGAGCTCAGCTGGGATGGAGYGATTCAGTGGGTGGTTTTCACTAAAACACATTCTGCTGCCATGAAAGTCTTAAACAGACTCAAAATAGTAAGGAACTCCCTCCATCTTTTTATCTTGATGTCAGTGCACCATCAGATGTCACAACTAACTTAGCAAAAAGGTGAATGTGAGCGAATGTGACTACTGCATAGAAGCACAAATGGCAGGGAAACACCAACAAAGCACAAGAGTTGCTTGATATGAAAAACCATAGTGGCACTCAAATAGATGAAGGACTTCCGGTAGGAGTGAAGAGGCAAGAGGCTAAACTATGATGATAAAGCAAATGTAATTGGTTTTGGATAGAGATCTTATGACTGGTTGCCTGAGATAGCAGGGCCTGCACTCAGCAGAGCCTCTACAGCCCCACGTTTTAAGATAGCATGAAGGTTTTCTTATAAACTATAGGTCATGCTGGTCCACCTTCCTTAGAGCTGCCAAAGTAAAGTGTTCGTCTCTGCAGGAATTTCCACAGAGCTGAGACTTGTAATCCACCAGGGAGCTCTGCACTAGTGCAGACCCCCGAGCAGGGATTTGCCAGACCCCTTTGCCATCGCAGCATGGCCTCACTGCAGACCTGTTCCCTGGGAGCCTGTGCTGGCTTTTGCAGGCTGGTAGTTGTATGTATGTCCAGGCTGGCAGCACTCTAGCTAGCAGGCTGAGCTTCATTCAGGCAGTGCTCCTTGAGAGGTCGATTGTGATGATGTCCAAGCCCTCTGTTCCAAGGAGCACAGCTCTTCTCATGCCTCCTTCCTGATTCTACCTCTTCCATTTTTTCTGCTTCATACATCAGTATCCATGATCATAGAGTTTCTTCATCTCCACTGCAGAAGATGACAAGATCATGAATCTGGAACCCATCACRCTGCCCAAAAGGAGGACCAGGAGACACTCCTTGCATCTAGCAACACCTGGCTGAAAGCAACATTTTGTGACAGGTGCTTTCGTGGGCGGTGTGTGTCAGTGTGCACATGCTGGCTGGAAACTCCAGTTTCTCAGGAGTGAGGAGGGCTCCCCCAACCAGTGTGCTATTGCCCGGAGAAGGTAGGCAGGAGCCTCACAGGTCAGTTCTAGCCTTCTCTTCCTGWTGGTTTCTTTCTAAGGCTCTGTTTACAGTTTCTGTATTTCCCTATATATCACTTTTGAAATAAAAAAGTGCTTCCTGCTGGAACATGGAGATGTGCTCAAGTACACTCATTTAGCATTAAATACACTTGCTTACATACATACACATTTAGATGGGTATTTGTCTGTAGCGTACCTCTCCAGCCATGCTGTTGTGCTCATGAAACCCTGGCAATTAGCTTAGTTACTCAGAGGAAAACAGAAAGACTTCTGAGCAATCTGCAACATTTCAAACAGGTATAGATTAAAAGAAAGTAGAGAAACAAATGCATTTTCTAGTAGAGATGAACTTTAAGTGACTGGTACTTTTTTCAGCTTGTGTATATGTGTGTGTGCATGTGTGTGTGTGTGCGCACACACTCACAGTACATGCATGGCTATGATGCCTGAGTACATTCCTTTAAAACAATATTTTCAATCACTCTAAAGCAATAAATAATAAAATAATCATTTGAATATAGTCTTTTCAGGCTATCAAGATAGCCTGCAGCCTCTCTTCAGTATGTTAAATTCTATTTTACACCTACATATTAAATCCCACACCTGAGAAATACATTATCTCGATGATGTAGTACTAACTCTATTTTAGAGTCGGGGAAGCTGAGGCACTGACTACGTAAGTGACTTGCATCAAGAGCAAGGACTCATGTTCCTACTGCTCTTGTAACACCTCAGCAGAACTCTCTGCATGGGAGTGGTACGATCCTTGTTGCACAAAACATGTGTGGCCTCTCCGGTTTTCTGAAAGCAACCACTAAGAACGCACAGTGCYGTCTCTACATACCAGGTTCAAACAGGCGGAGGGGCTGGGCGGCGGGTTAGACACACCTTTTCTCAGCACGTCAGTAGTTCCAGTGAATATCCCTTGTCCCCAAGCACCCTGGGGGTTGTTGATGGGCATCATCACACTACATCCTGAAATATTGTCATACTGCTCCAAGCATGTGTGTGTTTCCAGTGTGAGTCTGAACTCTCCAACACCCCAAAGCACAGGTGGTAAAATGCAAGTGAAGCGCAAAGTTTGTTCCACTAATAGTTATTACACTGGAAGGGAATGCAGAGTAGGGTGAAACCCAGCTGCTTCCACAATACGAAAGAAACACAAAGGAAGAGAGGGGACGTGGTAAAAGTGACTTGCATTGTGTCTGTGCTCCGGCTGCCGCTTCCAAGGAACTCGGCTCACCTTTGTCTAAGCAAAAAAGGGCTGTCGTACGTGCATTTCACCCTGCGGACTCTCCTGGCTGAAATCCAGCCCCTCTTATGACTCACTTCACAAGAGACATCCGCCTCAGACCTCTGTGCCCTTCATTCCTGTTCATCCAATCTTCTTATCAGTGAGTGATGAAAGACCTCCAAGGAGACTCACTGAGAGGGGGATAAAAGTGACTACTCAGTTAGAAATGCACAGTTTGGTAACAGGATGTTTGATCTGCTATCAAATGGCAAAAATGGCAAGAGTTGGGGCTTGGAGAAAACAGTTGCTGCTGTGATTCACTAGCATGGGACAATTTTCAGACCTGATTAGATGAATATGGATATGACATCAGCAGGTAGATTTCCTGCAGAGCACTGGGGCTGCAACTCTGTTAAAATCAATGTTTGCTTACCTGCCTGTGACCAGTCCCTCACTACATACTCACAGTCCCCTTTTGTTGAACGGCCAACATCCAAGCTGAGTATCTAAGACTGCCCAGAGTCAAGGGAGGTGGGACCCCGTGTTTGCCCCATCATGAGGCACTGTGCCCACAGGTAGTGCTTTGTGTACAGCCAGGCTGAAGTGAGGCAGCAAAGCTGACTGCAAACACCTCCTTGTCTAAAAAAAGACAACTTTTCCTTCTCCCTGTCTGAGCAAGCTGTTAATCATTACTGTCCCACAAGGTCCTTGCATGTCAATCATCCCTGAAGCCCCTGCACCATGGATCTGAATCAGGATGCCTCACACCTCCCTCCGATTTCAGCCACCCCACCACCGTTGCAGCCTTCTCCCAGCATGGGGAGCCAGCGCAGGAACACTACTGGCCTTGCTGCTGCGCAAACAAGTTTGAACAGGGCACCGTAGTTTGCATATGCCCCACTGCCTTCACTGAATAGTGCTGTCGATAGGAGGAATCACTGAAGGCAAGGAGGAATGTGAAAGGAGGAAGGGTTAGGGGGACCTAATCCGTGATGGAAACTCCTGATACAAATGGGCGCCACAGAGACAGAGCAGAGCTGCAGTCACAGCTCTGGGCCAACAGACAAAAGCAGTGAATGCAGGCGCCAGTGCTCAGGCTTGGCAAAGCATTTGTACAGGGAGTGTCCTCAGAGACCTTCTCTCCACTCCACTCCACTCTCCACTCCACTCCGCTCCACTCYGTTGTCCTGTCTCCTCCTCCACTTTGAGGTCTCTTTTTGCATTAAGAGATGTGATCACAACATGTGCTTTGCTTTCACTCTTTCTCCTAGCCTGTACCAAGGGACCAGAGTTTGTGTTTCAGATAGGGCTTGGTTTCCCTTGCTGTTCCTTACACAGATGTGCTGCTCCTCATCTGAGCTCTCCCAGAGGAGACTGTTCACTCCCTGTATCCTAAGTATACCCTAAGTTGATGAGGGGGACATTCTCCCTTTTTTGCTAACAGGGCTCTGGGTCAAACTGTCCATTCAAGCTGAAGGCTCTCTTCTGAGATCCTCCCGAAGTGCTGGGGCTCCTCTCACTTCATGCATTGTGTCTGGAAGCCCAGCCTGGTCCCTACACACTGAGCTGCTCCTTTTACTAATTCTAACTCATTTCATCTAACTTCAGAAGTTCCAGTCCCTAGACTACACTCTCATAGTCCTCATCTAGCAGCCAGGTGGGTCCTTGTTTTTCTGAAAAGGGAATCCAGAAAGGTATATTCCACATTTCCTTGCAAAACACATCCTGATCACCTGCAGAACACCRTGTGCAAGACGTCTGTCTGCCTGCTTCTAATTTTGGCTTCTTTCGTGCCTTCTTTGTCAACAGCACAGGGTGTAGACCAGCCTGAGTGCTCCCAAATCACCTATCAGCCAAGCCTGTTGTGTACAACAGGCTTAAAGAAGAGTTTTCATCAACAGAGAAGACAGATACAGCTGTGAGAGAAACACCTACAGCCTCTGGACTCCAGCCAGATAACTGAGGTTTCAAACTCCCTCTAAGCATTGAAATATGACCGTGGGTTGCCAATGCTCTTTCCCAGACTTAATGATAAAGGGTGTGTTAAAAAGACCAGAGGAGAAGCTTCTTCTCTCCTCCTCTGCCTCGCACACACGTGCACACACACTCTGCTTCCATAGCAGATGTGTCTTGCACTCAGCAAGGGATTTTCAAAAGAGTTTCACTCCCACGTGGTGCTAGAAAACTGGCCACATTTCAAGACTTTTGCAGGTTTGGCCCTACTTCCCACTGAAAAATCCAGCCATGTGTGTCACAGCACCAGATATTGAGTGCTTCAGAAATATTTGACTAAAGAGGACTGAAGCATACTGGATAGGAGTATTTGAAAATCCCACCCTAATGCTCAGCTCGCTTTCGGGGACAAATACTTATAGGATGGCTACACAGGATATCTGTGAGTGTTCTGTGGAACTGATCACTCGTTTTGGCCTATCATAGAGTTCCAGCTGTGACTGGTTCCTGGAGGATCAGAATGAAGACCTTGCAGACATCTGGGACACAAATAAGGCTAGGAAGAAGGATGGATTACAAGAGTTAGGTCTTTACAGAGCCTATTTCCTACAGGAGCTCAGAGAGTATTTTCATAACTGCACTTAAAAGACTTGAATGGATACACATGTACCAATGACGAATTGTATCTCATCAGGATCATGGTGCACATCTGTCAGGGCTCATRCACTGACTATGATACTCAGATGATTTTCCCTCTCCCTCTCATCCGGGCCTAGATCTCAGTTGTTCATAGTGCTGAGCTGCTCCCTCTCTGCTGCTCCATGATTTCCGCACCACACACTGCTGTCATCCACCTGGCCCTTCTGGAGTATAGGAGCCACAGAGGGGGAAAACAACCACCTTTTCCCTGGCTGACCATTCCAGTAAAGCACACACTGCATCTGCCACTTAGCTATTGAGTCCATTCTCTAGATGCATCACCACACCTGTCTCATCATCTGTCACTATGAGTAGAGTTTTGTATACATTGTAAAGAAAGTCTGTTGACAGTAGGACATAGAGCCACCATCTATAGAAGCCATGCAGAGTCAAGTTTAATAACTCCCTACATTTCCCACTCTTTACCTCCCCAATACTACAAAGCCCAGGCTTCTCATTAATTTGACTGTGTCTGACTTTTGTTTTCTATCTAGCCTCTGGTATTGAACATCCAGTGAAAGAAAACCCTAAAAYAGAAAAATCCAAAGGAAAACAAATCCCACTTTACAGATCAAATCTCTTGGCCTCCATGGGATGGGTTATGTGCTATCTCTATCAGAGCTTCCGTATCTCTGTGGAAAACAACATGGGAGCAGACAAATGCAGAACCACATTTGCTTCTCAACAGCTTACTGCCTTGCACAGACAGGCCCAGAGATCTGAAAGGCATGGGTAATGAGAGACATGATGCAGCTTCATACATGCCAAAACCACTTGTTTACCGACAGGAATGATTTCAGTGTKTTGGGTCTTTCCAAGGAATGTTCTCAGCCCCTGTGGTCATTTGTGGGTTGCTGATTCAGGAGAGGAAAAACAGTGGTAGACAATGGCAACAGGTGAAAACTGAGTAGCTGGGAAGGAGACATCACCGCTTCAATAGCCTTCAAGAGAGGGCAGTTTGGAGAGGAAGCCAGGAGTTCAGTCAGTTTCTAACCTCCTGCAGCTTCAGCACATTGCATATAAGCGCATTTTAACTAAAGGCAAATTAAATCAATTACATGAAGGTAGAGGGAAAAATCATCATCAAAACTCTAGCTTTATTAAATCTGATGAAGAAACATGAATGTTTGAATGACTGTAACRGGTCTGATTATTAGCTTGATTTATCTCTAGAAATAACAGATCATATCCACTAACCAGAAATTGAGTGGTTTAATCTGTTTCTCAGTCCCAAAATTACAGAAGGAATAATGTATCCAACCTATTCTAAATATGTTTTTGGCAATATATTCTCAACATGTAGTCAGCATCAARCAAGCCCAGTCAGTCCCTTTATTGATGCTGCCACAAGCAGCATTATCAGCCACAGATTTCAGTTCCAAAGAGGAAATTTGAGCTTTTGTCTTGGAAATGGAGATTTTATTCTGGATGTGCAGAGTAAATATCCAGTTCTGGTGCTATTATGTTGCATTATAGGCAGTAAGAGTCAGTTTGAGTAGGTCTATGCAAACAAAAATCTTAAAAACTTTTTTTTCTGAATTTGTGGTCATGCAATAGTGAGCAGCTGACAAAGAGTTAAGCTTTCTTTGTGCTGCTGTGTTTTGCAACCATGCAAGTTGTGATCTTCGGCTGCCTCTGCTGCTACCATGGTCAAACACTACATCCGCCCCTTGCTGCAGGCTCTGCTTTGGAGACATTTTCACAAAATCCCTGACTAATCCTAGAGATGATTTGCAGGAGTCTCCAATCCTTGTAACATCTGACCAAAGACAAAAGAGCAAGGTTGCCTGCAAAACAGTGCTCAGAGCTAAGGTTTAGCAAGAATAGTTTTCCTGGATAGATAGATAGATAGAGAGAAAGAGGACAGAAGAAAAGGCAGCCTGCAGATATACAGAAAAGCCATTTTAAGTCCTTTCTAGGCAGTGCAGACCAGAAGTAAATCCATGTGGTCCATTCAGTCTACACTCTTTTCCCAATACCGAATTTTTGGGACATCAAATGAAGTAGCAAGTTGTTGGGTTCAGAAGAAATAAAATGTCATACTTATCCATGAAACATGAAGTTAATTTRTAAAACTCCCCACTGCAGGATGCTACAGCTGCCAGAAGTTTTTAAAAAACRGACAGATTTACAGAGGAAAAATCAAATGAGGAAAGTTAAATTTCAAAATACCAGCACTAGCTCAAGATACCCCTTAGACTTAGATCAGGGTAGACTGCAAACCCATTCTGGGGAAGTATCACTATATTTGTGTTATTTCTTGGTACTACTCTTGACTGCCATCAGACTGGACTGTTGTATGACCATGGCCATTCTCATTTTCTGGTGCAGATGTGGATATAAATCTTTGCTCTGAAACCCAGTTCATGCAGCTATGCCTGCTCTGTGCATGTAGTCACTGTAGCTGGATGGAGGAGCAGAGTGGGGTGTTCTCTCTTGATCCCAGCAGATTCCCTGTAGTAGGCTCCCCATCACCGGCAAACTTCCAGTCAGAAGGAGATGCTCCCCTGTAATGCATCTAGTGCAAGGATGAACTCAGGGCAGTCCCAGGGACAGTGTTAGGRATGCCAGGACGGAGGCTCACATATGACCCTGTGCTCTCTGAACACAGGCATTGCACAGTGACACCTCCCCCCAGAAATGCCTAGGAGAAAAGGAAACCAGGCTGCTCTCCTGCAAGTCCTGGCAGGTGTTGAAGCTTGTTTTTGCCAGAAAAGCAAACAGGTATCGCTAACTACGTACAGAGCACAGACCTCTGCTTAGCATGAAGGTGAGGTTGCTGCTCTGACTAACTACACCCAAAGGAGCAATWTGACCACGCTGTTAAACATTTGCTCAGCGCAGACTGATGCAGCAATGACTGTAACACGTAAGGAAAATCTCTGAACCATTAGAGAAATCTATCTACCCACACACTATAATATCAGAGTCTGATTTCAAGAACCGGCTACGTTCTTGTGCCTTGGCATATTCTCTGGTTTTGTAAAGGACAAAAGAGGGAGACTTATATACTTAGCAAAGAACAGGCCAGTCACTAAAGACTGTCAGTACTGGGTTACCTCTAGCCTGATGAATACAGAGGTGATTGCTACATCTGGGATAAACCCAGGTCTTCCAGTTGAGATTAAAGATTTGAAGCAATGGTATTTCCCCAAAAGTCAGGTAGAAAAAATTTGTCATTAGCATGTAAAAACTCCAAGAGACTTCCAGAGAAGAAAGAAATCCAAGTAGAGGAGAAAAGGTAGTGGTTACTGCACAAGGGGAGATTTGTTTTGCCCCATGAACAGCGAAGAAGCAAAGAGAGAAGCTATTTCAAGTCTCAAAGAAAGGAAGGGAGCCCACAAGGTTAGACTTGGTGGTCATAGGAATACTGTAAAATTACTAACAAATTCCAGAGCACTGAGAACACTGATGAGTGATGAAGAGAAAAGTGGAGTTTCAATGTTTTATCTTGATCTGTAAATTCTTTGTGATATCCAGAAAGAATTGCTCAATTTTGAAGTCTTTCTTGAAACATGAGGGTAATAAGCATTAAGTTTAAACTGTATCTGGAAAGCAAAATGTAAATTGGATGTTCATAATACTGTGACTCCAGTATAGAGTGTTTTGGGAGAGGCGTGAACACCAATGGAGTGACTGCTCAGCGGAATGAACACCACTGTTACTGTGTTCAGTGATCAAAGACATATGAGCAACAGACTACAAGCTCTTATTTCCACAAAGAAAGAAGCAGATCTGTCCTCAAAAGCATGCCATATAGGCACAGAGAAGAGCCTGTGTTGCAAGCTACCCAGACTATGGAAAGTCCAAAAGCACTTGGATATATCTCAGCAAGCCAATGAAGCACAGAGCTGAGCACAGGTCATGCATGTCATATTCCACATTTAGCCCTTCTCATGTCCATGTCGCTATGGTAGCTCAAGCACATGCGCTCACGAGTGGAAGCACACTTGATTGTCAGCCTAGCATGAGCTCTGGCACCAGTGAAACTTTACTGCACACCAGGCCCTTCTAGGAAGGATTCGCAGCTGATATATGTAATACCTGCAATATCAGCCCAAGCCAGGTATGATTTTGTGTAGGCTGGCTCAGGGAGAGTTTATATAGCCATTTCTCCAAATGGGAGAATGGGTAGAAGTGCTGTGCTCTGGAGCCTTCCCAAGGCTGGTACATGAGCACATTACATCTACTTTGATTCAAGGCCAGCATGCCATGCTTATAGCCCATTAACACTGCCTACTCTCACTGGGGATGGAGGAGCAATGCGACTGCAGCATAGCCTTTCAGTAACACAGTATCCATCTCCAGGCAGCTGCAGACTCAAATTCCACAAACCCCCTTGCAGAATAAGGCTGTCTTTAGTCAAAGCTCTCTGACCTTCTGAAAAGGGAAGAAATTGAAGATGTGTGTTATCTTAGTATACACCCAAGCAATCAAATTCACACTGTAGACAGATTTGGCACAGTCTCACCCAAGGTTGCCACCAGGATATACCTCAAGGCCAGCTTTTTCCAGGGCCAGAGTGGGCCTGAGTTAGAGTCCTTCCCAGAAACAGCAGCATGGACAGAATACTACATCATGGAGCTCGTGTGTACATGCATGTTACATGCATCTCCTGTTCTCAAGCCTGTTCTTGATCTCACAGCACAGACTCCCTGCCAGTTCAAGCACAGTCAGATCTCTGCCACCCAGGGCTCCTCCCCTTGTTTTCCTAGAAGGTTCAATAGGAAATCCAAGTCCTTCCCACACAAACAGCTCTGTTGCCCCTCCTGGCTGCTCATGACCTGCAGCCAAAGGATCTAAGCGTCTTTGAGACTTGCACACCTGGAGCCAGGTTTAGAGCTATCTCAAGCTTCAGGAGTCACCAAGGAGCTGCCTGCTAATCTGGGGGCAGTGTGAGGGTCAGGAGCAAAGATGAGTCATTTTGGTGGGCTGAAGCACCTGGGAACACTGTTTGCTCCTTCATAGATGGACATTATTGGACAAACATGATTACTCAGACATCAATGGTCAAATCTAGATAATCCTAACCTTGCTCTCCTTGGGTTAAAACGGGTTTTTGACATCTCTCCTTATCAGACAGGGAAGAGTTTTTCCCCAGGATCAACCCCAATGGCCAGCACCACCCTGTTTTTTCTGCTCTTTGTATAGTAACCTTAACAAATATGGACCGTGATGCATCTATTTCATCTCTGCTTTTCCAGAGAAAACTTTGCATCTTTTTTCTTCTTCAGCCTCCCAAACCTGTAAAATTTGGCCACACAGATAACAAGTAAGATAACCATTTCTACAGATGCAGCCTCATAGTTAGCCAATATCTTTACATGTAAGTGAGAAAGGACATACATTCACCAAGGACATAACTGCAAACATTTGCTACCATGTAACTAGCAATTGATCTCTTCATAGACGCCCAGAAGCTGGGGACCAGCAGCTGCAAGTGTTTTCAGAGCAAACTAGACTTGCTTTGTCTCTCTCAATGTGGATAAATCGCAGCTGATTTTCTCTCCTTTGACACCCACTCCCATCATTGCGCAGTACTGGTCAGGTAATCACAAGTCTGTTTGCATGTTTGCAAATCTCAGGAAGCAGCTCCAGTAAAATCCCCTAAGTCATCAGAATGCAGTAAACCACAGTGTCAAAACAATACAATCCCATCCCCACCTCCAGCAAGGCCTTTATCAGTAATTACCGCCTGTTTATCTCAGAGCCTGGAATTACACCAGACATCCACTGAACGTCCCCTCCATCCAGTCTGTGGTGAAGGAAGGCAGCACCACCCGTGCCATGCCATGTGCTTCCTGGACCCTCTGATGGAGACAGTATTTCCTTGCTCCAGCTCTTCTGTGTCCAGATCTGTCAATATTCAAATATTTTCACATAGAAGAAAGGGAAACTGTAATAACAGGACAACTGCATGACTGAAAAGGAGGACAGTTCTCTTCCTGGTCTGTAACCAGCCCTCTTTTTCAATAAACCTTGGCAAGTCATTTGGCTCACCGAAGTATCCAAAAAGCTAAATCTCTTCTTTAACTGAGAACCAGTAATGCAAAGAGGTGCAGCACATGGTCCTTATTAAAATGATAGATTCAAAGTTTGGATTAAGGGTCCTGGAAGCATTTGTAGATGGATGATCAGTGTTTACTCAGTGGCTTCTTTGAAAGCCCTTTAAAAATGATAATAATTTGCCATTACTTCTCTCTTGTGTCCTTCACAGCAGTTTATACCCATGCGTGCTGCATGCCTGAGAAGCTGGGCAGGGAGTCTTCCCGGTGGGAAAGGTTCCCTGCTGCAGCCCTGTGATGGGGAACACCTCCCCTCCTGCCCCGCACAAGCAGGACTGCCACAATACGCTCTCTGCTTTCCCTATCTGCTCCACTGGCACACGCAATGTGTCTGTACCAAAAAGGCCTGTTTACAGCTCTGGTTGTTAAAGGATGGCTCCAGGCAGCAAGACCCAAGGAACATGATTTTGGGTCCCTGCTCTCAGGACCCTTGGCCCTGGAAGTGAGGAGACTCCTGAGCACAATCAGAGGTGCCAAAGAGTCCAGSGGTAAAGATGGGGTGGCAGGTACAAAGGCTGTGGTGAGTCCCATGAACCGTTTCCCCACGGCACTGCTGGGAAGGGTGGGCTGCAGGGTGCTGGGGGTACGAGCAAAACCCTGAAGGATGGGGGCCCCCCTACACTGCCGGGGTGGGGGGAGGAGTGGGGAATATTTTCCTGCCTTTCTCCCCGCCCCTCCGCCCAACGCCGCAGCCGCCAGCGCCAGCAGCCCCGCGAAGAAGTGGGAGGACCGCAGCCCCCGGGGTCCCCGGGGTGCCCGGCCCCGCCGCACCGCGGGGGCGGCCCGGCCCCGGCCCGGCCCGGCCCGGCCCGGCCCGTCGGGGGAGCTCCGCAGGGCGGGGAGGGGAAGGGGGGGGGCCGCTAGGGGGCGCCCTTTGCCCGGCCTTAAAAGGGTCGCGGGGAGGTGCGCGGCCGCCACTGCGCTGCGCGGAGTCGGCTGCGCTGTCCCGCTCGCTCCGCATCGCCCCTCCGCAGCCCCCGCCGCGGCCCCGACCCGTGCAGCCATGGCCAGCGGGGGCCTGCAGCTCCTGGGCTTCGTGCTGGCCTTCCTGGGCTGGATCGGCATCATCATCAGCACGGCCATGCCCCAGTGGAAGATGGCATCCTACGCGGGGGACAACATCGTGACGGCCCAGGCGCTCTACGAGGGGCTCTGGATGTCGTGCGCCATGCAGAGCACGGGGCAGATCCAGTGCAAGGTGTACGACTCGCTTCTCAAGCTGGAGAGTAAGTCAGGGCAAGGGGAAGGGGTGCCCGTCCCATCCGGGTCACCCCGGTGTCCATCGCGGCTCGGGTTGGGGATGCCTGTCCCCTCGGGGCTGGTCGTGGAAGGGCTGCTACTGTCCGTCCTGTTGGAGTCGGGGCGCTGGTCCCGTCACTCCTCTGCCGATCCTAGCGGAGCTCAGTGTGCAGGGGTTTGCGTGCTGGTCCTGTCGGAGACCCCACCGTTCCTGATGTCGGTCCCGTCGGGCCTGAGCGAGCTAGGGAGCCGTCGGGCAGCCTCCTGGTATGCCGCGGCTGCTGCGGGCGACCTGGGACCCGGTTCTGCAAAGCGACAGGACAGCAGCGGTGGCTGTCACTCTCCAGTGAAACCTTTGCAGAGAGTCATATCCTGTCCCTAGCGCTGTTACGTGAAGCGCTGTAATTGCAAGTAAGAGGTTGTCTTTGTAGAAATTTAGTCAGGGGCTGTCTTTGGGTATGGATCAGCAGTAAAGCGAAGTTCACAGAACAGTGGTGAAACTTTGGGCTATGTTTGCATCTTGCTTCTGTTTTGAGTAGATCACTCTTACCCTTTTGGAGCCTTTCAGTAAAGGACTGGCAGGTGAGCTGGATTCTATCCCAGATAAGAACAGTCTATAGTTCTTAGGCAGATCATTCCTTGATGGTAATCCATAAGTCTTTATCTCAGCCTAGGATGGTAAAACTGTGTCTTGCATGTAAGAACTGCCACTTGCCCTGCTGGGATATCMCTCTGGGAGCTCACTCTTGAGCTGAAGCCCTAGTAAAGCTTGCTTGTATCTTGTCTGTCTGCTTTTCCACACTGCTCCTCTGGCGCACTCTCACAAGCTCTGAGAGTGCTGGAGCTGTTTTTCAGACTATGGCTTACCTTGACACTCAAATTTTCTTTTTTTTTCTTAAACAACAAAGTCAAAAATACCCTTTAGGGTATTTAGGGTATCCCAAAACTTCTCCTTTCATCCTAGGTTTGGTGAGACTACACCAGTGAAGTTAGCATGTCCTGGGACTTTATCTTTCTCCAGCTGTAATTAATAAAAGAATAATTGCCACCTTGGTCACATTCTCTTTCCCAAAGGAATGAGCATGCCATTTCCTGTATACTGTAGAAAAGGACCTTTGGGAGTATCTCCAAGATAGATTGCCACCATCCCTTCCTGTGTGTCATGCTAGCGAAGCTGGACACCCTGAGCCCCACCTTCCTTGCTATTCTACATCGGCCACACTCCTGCTCCCCTGCCTTGAACACCTATAGGTCCTGCAGCTGGTGGAGGTGCAAATTACTCCCTTCGGGTGTGTGGTGCAGTCATTTAGCACTCACAGAGCACAGGGCTGTCGGTAATCAGGGTTGGGCTAAGCACAGAGGGTGTTTGGAGTAGTAATTATGTATAAGCTCAGCTTCAAACCTTTTATCTCTGCATTGGGGAGTGGGTGGGAGGATACCGTAGAGCTGAGGAATCTCCAGCACCCCATGGATCACTTGCAAAAGGTAAACTTGCCTGAGGGGCTCTGGCTGTAGCCTATTGTTGTGTAAATTAAACCTGCTTGCAGAATCAAATGCAAAGCTTTACTGGGCAGATTCCTAAAAATCTGACAAAAGGCCTCCAGACCTGTCCATTCATCTCTAAGGACTAAATAACAGCTGCTCCCCTCACCTTTGTTCTGCAAATAGGCTCTTCCAAGGCCACAGGGGAGCTGTGAAGTGCCAGGGGCCTATATCCAGCCATTATAAGGCATATTTGCCTGAAAATTCTCTGGAAGTCCAAGAAACATGAGTATCACTGGAGATGTTTTCTTTTTTTGGGAAGTCAGTAAGGCATGGCTAAAAAACATCTTGATACTGCAGCTTCCTCAAGTTGTGCCCTTCCTGCTCAAAAGCAGGGCACATCTACTGACATAGTCTCTTTTCTGCTGGCTTTCCCTGGCATGCTTCAGGGCCCTGTGGACAGCTGGAGGCTTGGGCAATGCAAACCAGCAGTGCTGTTTTGGTTAGAAGTTTGAAGAGGGGGGGGGGAAACAAGTTCATGTACTTCAGCAGCCACACCCTGGGACTGGTGCAGCTGTGCAGTAAGGAGAGCTCTCCTTTATGTCACAGGGAAGGCAGCACATCTATGTGGGCAGAAAAACTTCTAAGCAGCCATGCTTTCCCTGCCAAGGCTGTGCATGCTCTGAGTGCTTGGGGATGCACAGCTGGGCCTTGTGCAGTGATGGGAGAGGGTTAGATCCTGCAGTTATCTTTTGTCTCTGTAGAAGGGACTGAGGGTCCTCACACCTACAGTAGTTTAAGGTCATGGGAATGATGGAAAGTTTGCCAGCAAGCTTTTGGATGTCTGGTAGCTACTGCTATTCGTCTAGATGTCCATGTTTGGCTACTTTGACTGATGCTGCACACGACTGAGAGGCCTCCAGCTTCTAGCATGGCCACATTGCTGGAGTGCACCCACGCTGGCATTTTTCCAGCAGCTGTATTCTGCTTGTGTGAATCTGGGATGTGCTCCTGTTCAGGCAATAGAAAGGCTGCATTTTACTGGCTTACATGAAAAGTTGTGTATGGCTGCATACAGACATAAGAGGTGCAAAAGCCACCCTTGTAATAAGGCTTTGTTGTACTGCCTTAGTGCTGCTTTTGTAGCCTTCTGACATCCACTGTGGAGCTAGCTTGGCTTTATGCTCTAAAGTCATGGGGCATAGACAAGACTGGAGGCACAGTCTCTGAAAGTCCTCATTGAGCCACTCTTCTGTTCAAAATGGAGGTTGTTCTGGGTCCAGTCTAGGCTGTTTCAACTGAAGATCCTCATTGCCCTGTTTGGTGTTTGAGAGAGATTCTGTGCTTGAGACAAGCTGAGACTCATCTACCACTTCACCAAACCTAGTGCCTTCACAATGAGCCTTTGTGCCCCAGCCCGGAAAATAAACACTGGTTTGGATGCCCTCTGGGTTGAACAGTATCATTCAAATGTGAAATCTTCCCTCCTACATCTTTACCACCCTGGCTGAGCCTGTTTCAGGAGCTGGGGGAAGGGGGACAGGGAGATGGGGAAGGTTCATCATTGGGTTACTGTTTTTTTTTTTTTTTTTTTTTTTTTTTTTCCCTCCTGTGATGCTGGGGGAGTTGGAGTTGAGCTTTAAGCTAGCAGGAGGGACAAATGTGTCCTAATTGTTTGTCACCACGTTCAGATCTGGAATAAACAGGTAGAACCAGATAGTATCTGTGCTTTYGTATGGGTTAAGACTTGATTTGCTCCCACGTTTCTCAATCTCCATTCCTTCCTCCTGAAACTGAGTTATATGAACACTGTCTCATTTGTGYCGTGCTTTCTCAAGGTAGAGGGTACCTGGAATGCCACTGAGGCTGTTCCTGTTTAGGTGCCAGATTGCCTCTGTAGAGGGGACTGGAGTCTGTTGCAATCCACAGGCATTATTACTCTGCAAGCAGCTTCTCCTAAGCAGCTTTATTGAAGTGTTACTATGTGTTACTAAGTCCCTTGGTAAGGGAATTTCCAGGCTTCGTGGGAAAATAGGCTGCCTAGATCTCCTCTGCCCAAGTATCTGGAAATGGTGGTAATGCTTGTTTTGTTTTACATGCAGGCTTTCTCTAGTGCCATTTCCGAGTGATTGCAGGGGGGCATCAGGTTTTAYTTTTCTTTCCCTTTGGGACAGGCAGAGTAGAAGGCCATTCTCACTTGCAGTCTCTGGTATTGGACACACCCTGAGTTTTAGAGTCATCCCATTCCAGCAAGCAGCAGGGCCTTTCTTGTCTACTTCCTGCCTGGGTGCTCTATATGGTTTTCTGGCTTCTGGGGAGATGCTTTGAAGGAGTCCAGGCTGGAATATCCAAGGGTGTGCAGGGTCCCTGCAAGGGCTGGTAAATGGGTCAAAAGCCTTCAAGTCACTAGTAAGCTTCTGGGCCCAGCCAGTGTGAGTGTAGAGCACAACAGATCTTTACTGACCCCTGAATTTGTTACTGCTTGCTCAAATCCTTGTTGCATTTCCTGCCTTGAAAAGAAATTTTTATATGCTAGCTAGGCAGAGCTGCAGGACCTCAAATCTAGCTTGTTGAGGAGGTTCAACTTTCATGAATTTGGAGTGGGAAGGCTTTGAAGACTGCTAACTGCTCTTGTAGGTGGGCTGTGCAGYATGCTTTCTACACTGCAGCAGTGCCTGTAACTTCTGGGGAAGCTCCACTGGCAGGGATCGGAGGGAGTAGCATAGCACCTATGTTTCACCTGTATTCTGCCATTATTTTGCTGTATGGAGGCCCACAGGAGGGGTGGGAGAAGTCCATGTGAAAATATGCAGAGTAAACAAGAAATCTCCATCAGAATCTGTGTTGAGCTATTATGATAACTTTGCATCATAAACAGGTGTTACAAAAATCCCATGGCACTTCCCCCAAAAGCTTTTCTATAGCATAGATGATRTAAACAGGCTAAATAAGGGATTGTGATGACAGAAAAATAACCTTTCAACTTTTGCTAGTAAAGTCCTTTATTAAAATTACAATCTGTGCCAGATGATAGTTGTGGGAAGGAAAGATTTTTTTTACCTATGGTTCAGATAAGTGTGAATCATGTAGTCTAAGTCAAAGCTGGCTGTTAGGTGTTTTTTAAGATTAGCTTCACTATGTGAAATAAGTGAGGGCTTTGTCATTTTTTATGGGCTTATATAAACTGTTTTATAATGGCCTGAGGAGTTCACATGTATGTATTAACTTTTCAGTAAACAGTTTGAAGATTCTGTCCTTCTAGTACTTACTGCTTTCTTGCTAATAGGTATTTTCARGATAGGTTTATAATTACTAATCAACAATAAAAAGACTTCGCTTCTGAGTAAATAGCGGTTTGCATTGATAAAACACTGTTGACATCTGACAACTGTCAGGCACACAGCAAGTTTGTCTACTCCTGTGCAGGACTTYTGTCCTCTCCTGGTGTTTGAGGCTGCCTGGGCTTTTTGTCATGGGAGGTCACAATACCTGTTCTGTTTGAGCCTGTTGCAGCAGCAAGGAATGCAGGGGAAATCCCGTTTCTCTCTGTAGTGATAGACGTTATAAAAGGCAAATTGCTGTGTATTTCTGCCYGTTGTTGCTAGTCCATCCTGTTGAGCAGCTTAAGGTAATTCCACATGTCACTATCTCTTGGAATTTTTAAAGCACTAGCAATTGCCTGTGTGAACAACAACTAATAATAAACTAGTTTTCTTGGACTCTGGATGTGTAGCTTCCACTGGCAACACAGCTGGTAATGTGTACATAACTGATCACTTGTATGATAATTAACCACAGTCACTGTACTACAAACATTGCAAAAGTGATAGGAAGACAAAAGTCTTCTAAGAGCCTACCTGAACACGTGGAGGGTGCCTGGCTAATGCACTGGTGTCTGCCCTGAAACATCTTAAAATAAAGGGAGAGTTTGTTCTGCAAACACTACAACCTGATTTACTGTCCCACTGTGCTGKTTTCTTAAATGCCTCTGTCTCCTGCCATGGAATGGGGAGGCTTGAAGATCCTAGGGCTGAGGAGCACTTGATCTTCCCCTCTCCCTCCCCCCRGCACCACTGGCCCTGCTGCTGGACTTGAGTGGCCCTGGAAGATGCTCAGTCTCCATTTCATATCTGCTACTCAGATGCTTATTTTTGTTCCAACTGTTCTGCAAAGCTTTTGTGGGGTGCAGCCAGTTAACTAAAACCTGAAGATAAACAAGTATTAAGTTCTGTATCACCTCAGTCTGTTTTCTGAAGCCATATAAACTACTTTCATGCATTCTTCTTTGTTTATAATTTRTTCATTGTCCCTAGTTTGAAGATGTGAAGCCTCTATTCCTTACTATATTTAGTTATCTAGTAGTTTGAGATTGCATTCTGTTAGTTTGATCCCTTTGGAAGAATTCTTTCAAAATCTTCCTTAATATAGATTATTTTTTTCTGCAGCAAAACTAAGCCAGAGTTGCTATAGATTTGATGAAACAGACTTGGTACCTCTACAGAAAATGTTCTTTCTCATGCAAAGTATTGACTAGTGTTTAGCCACTGGTCTCTCTAGGGCTGCTGCTGTGATATAGAACTCAGTCTTAAATGTATGACAGGTGAATTGGTTTTCTGCATGGCATCTCATCAGCTGAAGCTGCTCTAAAATTTCATATAACTAAGTTACTAAATAAAGTTATTTTATGTTCAATATCTGACACTGGAGATGTCATTTGCTAACWTGAGATTTGTGTTGGGATTTCACTGTTGTGATCTATACTAAAATGAAAAATGGCATCATAAGTGGTTTTCAGCAATCAATGATGCAACAAATGTTTAACACCTGGGTACATCCTCCCCCCTTTAAAGGATGTGAGAGGAAAAGCCATTTAACCAAGCTAATTGTGGGATTTCTTTCTCAAGAAAGACAAGCCTCTTAGGAAAGCAAGTCATTTCCTATTGCTCTGTGCTCTGAACTTGGCTTTATTGTGTTGTTTTTTCACTGATTTCATAATATACTTTCAGACCAATTAAATTTTGCTTCTTGAGAGGCAGAGACAGACTTACCTAAAGCAGAATTCAAAGTTGATGGGCTTCCTGCCTCAGCTGCTGTACACTCCTAGGACCCTGTGTTCCTCTGAACATATAGCCCAATTTGTTCCTGGATCTTCTCAGGACTGTGTTTTAAAATGCATGCTGTTCCAACAAGCCTGATTTACCAGGCAGTAAAGATCAGCCTCTTTCACTATGAGCCTAGCAAGCCAAACRTTTCAGGCAAAAACTATTTTCACTTGGTTGGAAAAAAATCACYGTGTCTGTCACAATTGCAATTTTATACCTTCTAGGACCAAAGTGTAGGATATTAGAGCAAAAATAATTTTAATACTGAAGTATCTAAAACAGGCTTTGGAAGTGTTGAGCATTAAAGGGGCCTTGCTGACTGCTGTAGGACTATTCATATGTATGGCACTATTCATATTTAAACATAGGTCTAAAGGCTTTGTCAAGGGTCAGCCTAAATCTGAATACTACTTTGATTAACAGATACCCTTCCAATTGGAATTCAAATGACCAGGGAACAAAAGCTGTCTGAGGGCAATTCTCTGGTCATTTCCTGCAAAAAGCTGCATGCCCTTGTTTGCCTGCCATGCACTTAGAAGAGATTGAGATTTCTCTGATCCTCATGCATGACAACCTCAGAGTTTAAAGCTAAAAAAGGAATGTCTTAACTGCATCCTGAATAGCACAGGGCAGAGTGTTTGGATGTATGACTTCATTAGTGAATACAAACTTGAGCTTCTATTTRTGCCTTCAAGCTTTTTCTCTTCATGGTAACTCATATCCTAATGTGTTTTAGGCAGTCTGCAGGCCACTCGRGCATTGATGGTGGCTGCAATTCTCTTGGGCCTTGTTGCTGTATTTGTTGCTGTGACTGGTATGAAATGCATGAAGTGCATGGAAGAGGACCAAGTGAAAAAGATGCGTATGGCTGTCTTTGGCGGAGTGATTTTCATCATTGCAGGTTGGTAACATACAGATGTGTTTAATTTTAAATGTGCCAATTCTGAATGGCAGATAGACATTGGGTGTGCTCCAGGAGCATTCTGGGCTGGGAGCTCCTTGGAAGGCAGACACCAGCTGTTGGCTCTCCAAAGCACCAGACAGGTTTCTTGGCTGTAGCATTATTTCCTGTATGAGGGGGCTCCATGCCACCAATCTCTTAGCAGCAGACCTGAGCTGACCCATACACCTTGCTCAGTAAAAGGCTACCAGAATTATTGCATTGATGTGACTTGAATGTAGGTGGCCTTAAATCCCTGTATTTCTTTCCCATTTGGGTCTAAGCATCAGCTGAGATCTTTCCAAGGTGGTAGCACCAGCTTGGCATTGGTCCAGATGCTTGTTCTGTGACATTTATCTTTTGTAGTGATTTTTTTTGTTGTTGATTCATTTTCTTAAACAGTAAGAGATGATGTGATGTCTTTTTGCCTCATGCAGGAATGGCAGCACTGGTGGCCACATCGTGGTATGGCAATAGAGTGGCTCGGGCCTTCTATGACCCTTTCACCCCTGTCAACACCAGGTACTGCCCCATTTTACATAATACATAGACATTTCACAAAATTTGACATGTAGAGCATGACAGATGTTCACAGGGCATAGTTATGATCAACAGTGGCTTAAATCAGTTTCCTAAACTACCTGGGTTGGCTTTCCTACTGGGCAGAAGGGGTTTTGTGACCAGATTTCATCACCCTGTGACTCTTGCACTGCCAGCATCACCAAGGCTTAAAGCAGCATAATTGCAGCAGACCTAGTTTATGTGACTTCTAACTTTTTTTCYGCTAAATGTCTTGGGCCTTTTTCCTTTTCTTTCTTTTTTTTTTTAAGGTCTCTGTCACTCTAAACTGCAAGCCTTGCAGGAAACTGCTTCTATAAAGTCTTCAGCCCCTTGTGCATCACATGAACGTGCTAACACAGGCAATGCCTGTAATCCAAAGGCACTACCTGCAGTATTTATTTTCTTCCTTGTTTTTTCCCTACAGATTTGAATTTGGATCAGCCCTCTTCATAGGCTGGGCAGCTGCTTCGCTGGCAATGCTGGGAGGAGCCTTCCTCTGCTGCTCCTGCCCCCGGAGAGAAACCTCCTATCCACCCACCCGAGGCTATCCAAAAAATGCCCCTTCCACAGGGAAGGATTACGTATAATGAAATGATGAAGAGGAGCCACCAACACTGACAGTGAAGAATCCTCTGGAGAGGATGCTACAATGCTACTGTCCTGAACAGAGCTCAGACTTTCCAAGTTCTGCCTTCCTCTTTTCCACCAAATGTGTATATTTTTGTATCCTCTTTRCTACTGGACATAACTTCTCCTTTCTCTCCCAGCCCATGGAGGAAGGCTAGCCTAGGTTCATGAGTATTGCCACTGGAAAGATGAAGCCTCTGAGCTTGGGTTAACTTCAGTATTTGGGAGTAAAAGGGAAAATGATACTGTTTTTAGATGGATGTTGGTGCTTTTTTAGTGGTTTTTTTAATTAGATGGTAACAATTCAGTCTCAATACCCATTAAGGTAGAGCCCATTGTCGTGTGTGTAGAAGTTAAAAATATATATACGCAAAGTGATAAATGCAGTGCTAAGGGGAAACAATTTTAGGGCAAAGACTTCCCATACAGGAATGCTTGAAGAGATTCTACAGTTCTTTTGTACTTTCATTGGAACCCTCTTCAGCTCCTTCCTCTGCACAGATTGGCAAGATGAAGGGTTAGACAAAATGTGCAACTGTCCATGTACATGCTGTTGACCAGCAGAAGATGCAGTGTAATGTGAYTTGGTTCAGTCCCATGTCACTCTGAGGTCTAGTAAATTGATCATATCTGCCAGAGACTGAGATGGTGAACTCCTAAAGCAACTGCAGGTTTCCATAGTGTCAGGGAAGAGCTAGTGAAAATCAATTCCTTTCAGATTTCACTGCATGGTTCTCAGTGGGGCTATCATTGCCATCCCTTAGAGATGCTGAGTGTTGCAAGTGACTTTCTGATAGTCTAACTCTTAAAATCTTGGAGCTTGAACTTTTATTCCTTTGTGTAATGAGGTACCTCTAACAAACTCTCCTCTTGAAATCATTCACTTCTCTAGAATATCAGCTCATTTTTTCTACCTCTGTTTTTGGCCATTTTTTCACATTTATGATCTCTTCTGAAACCATCCATTCAGCCCTTTCTCCRTGTGTGTGTTCTGGTGCTCCTCCTCCTCTGGTGCTCCCTATGTTCTGGAGATGGCCAGGACTCCCCCAGCCGTTCAGTCCCAGGCCTGTGTCCTGCTGTAACCTGGAGGGATTAAGAAATGCCTCATTTATTACATGAGCACTTTCCACATGGAGCACAGTGACAGACATGTTTTACTGCTACATACAGTTCCCTGTTCAATCTGCTGTTGTTCTATCTCAGACTTGCCTTGTAACCACTTAACCTCTGCCTTTTCCCTCCCTCACACATACCAGATCTATTAACTTAGCTCCTCTTGGTTGTTCATGCATTTAAACCCAAGTCTAGCTTCTGGATTGACTTTCATGTTTCTGCCCTCTCAAGTCTGCAGTTCTTTCTAATTTGGAATGTTATGAATTGCTGATTTTGGTTTGCCTTATGCAGTTAAATGTTAAACCAAACAGTGCACTGCCAACCCTTGATGTTTCTCCAAGGATACCTCACATACTGCTATTTKATTCTGTTTTAAGCATTTTCAGTGATGAGATATAAAGGCATATTATAAGAAAACTGACTCAAAGGTTAGAGCATTTTCTTTTTAATCAAAGCTCAAAGAGGAAGAAACATATCACTTCCAAAATAAAGCCATCATTGCATATAAAGTCATATCTGAAAAATGCAGTTAAAAGGTTTCTACCCCTTCCTCTGAAAAACCCTGTTTTCAATGTTGTAATAAACTGAATGAGGTTGGCTAGAGTTTAAATCTCATACTCCTAGAAGGATGGTGTCAGCTCTCCAAAGCTCAGACTTCCTGTTCCTGAGGAAGGAAGATGGTTGCTTCTAACCAGGCTTATAATTGTGTATATGTTCAGAGGCATTGGACTTACTGATTTCCTTCTGCAGGTAGTTCAGCCCAAGGCTCTCCCTATGTACAACCGTGGCRTTAGTGGTTTAAGCCTTGTACCTTTGTTTGACCTCTTGCTGTAACATGAATCAAATTTACTAAAAGAAACCAACCAAAGTATCTGCTTTTGGCTTGAGCTGACGGTGGCCTGTATGTGGAGATGGCTTATGTAGCTTCCATTTCTCCAATGGGAGTTGCCTGTGCACAGTGGCTGCCTTGTGTGACCTCATTTTGGTGGCAGCTTGGGTCATCTCAGACAGCTGCTGAGGTCTGTGCTTTTATATTTGCATTAACCCTGAGCCAGGGAGCAGATGCTTGTATTAGGAACTTGTATAAAGTGTTTAAACAGTTTCAATAAATTGACTTTTTTTAAAGAAAATTTGACTTATTTCACTTTTGTTTTGAGTAGAACTTGGATGGTGTGTACAGAAGAGGAGCATGGACTGGGCTCTTGGGTGTCTGCCTGCCAGGACTGAGCTTGCTAKGCTATGTGTATCTCTGCAGCAGATGTAGGCGGGGACAGCTCTTCTGCAGTGAGTCAGGCAGTTGTGGCCTCTGGCACAAACTCGCCTAGTAATCATCAGCTAGGATTGCAGCCTAGGAACCAGAAGCCTTGTTCCTTTTTCACAAGGCATGCCACACCCCGAGTTGAGCAGGGAGRCAGCAGATCTGTTCCCTAACAGTGGGAGTGCAAACTGCAGGAATGGGGATGGGACAGGGCGTGGAGCTGCGGCGCTCCTTGCGGAGATGCTCCRTTTCATTGGTGCCTTGTATTTGGCAACCTTGTCTAGGAAAGAGGAGCAAACTGTTCTTTTAAAGATGTTTGTTTTTGTTTGGGATTTTTTTTCAAGTTYTATGTACTTCATTGCCTTTTATAGGCTAACAGGATCATGAAGAGGAGCGTTTGGAGGTGCTGGGAAGAYACCTTGTACTCCAAAGCCCCTTTTGGAGTATGTCATGCTTATCTTGGCTATGGTAGCAAGCACAAGCAGTCATCAGGTGCAAACTTTTGCAGCCTAAGTAAAGAATGGCTCCCAGCTAGCACTAGTCTTTTGTGATCTCTACTGCTGCCTCCCCCAGAGAAGCAATGATCTAGCCCCCTTTCTTCTGCTTGCCCTGGAAACCTTTTTCTGTTCACACAGGGCTTTGGTGTTCCCCTTTTGTGCTTCAAGTACACATGATAAGAGGCAAACTTTGTGTTAAAAACTTTCTTATAGTCAGTCAAGAAGCTGCCTGTGTACTCTTGTTTTYCAAGGGCTATTTGCTTTTCTGCTACAAATAAAAGGAATAGAGCTAATTAGGGTCATGTAAAGCTGGCAGAGCAAAACAGCCAGACATGTGGTTGGCTGAGTGAGCTTGCACTGCCTGGAGCAGACTGGTTGCCTGGCATTGTTTGGGGTCTACAGTCATTCTTATTTTAACCTGTCAATTAGTCAAGGATTTCCATTGAGATTAATTTTTTCCCATGTTTTAATTCTCCCTCTCTCTCCCTCCAAGGACTTTTGCAAATTCTGATCTGAAGTTTCCTATTGCAGAAGTGAGATCCTAGGCAGAATAAAAGTAATAATCTCACCTATAAAATGAACAGTAGGACTTTGTTTCTAYCGGAAGTAGGGCACTGAGTAATGTGTACCTGTTTGAAACGGCAGTGCAGAGGACAGAGCCAAAGGCTGACCAATTTATTCACTATACTTCCAGTTTAACAAAGCTCGCAACCAAACCTTCATCTCAACAGGGCTTGTGGGTTGCTAGTAGGATGACTGGGGAAGCCAAGGGTAAGGGCGTTCAGTTTGTGAATGAATATGATCCCATGTGCGTTGCAATTGTAATTTCAGTCCTACTGGAGATAAGGTACATCATCTCTTCTCTTACTAGCTGGGGATAAAGATGAGTATTTGGAGGACCTTGAAATTTCAAAAGCTTTCCTCTGTCCTTGGTTTAGTTGGGACAGCTCTTGCTTTCCTCATCTGCTTAGGAGGGCTCTTCCACTGTCTTTCACAGTCATGCAATTTTACTTGCCCATATTTTCTCTATCTCTTTTGCCACTTCATTGTAGGTTTCGTGGAAAAGGGGAGTGACTTGAATTGAAAGTTAGCGGAGAGTTTCCATTTGGATTTCAAGCCTTGCGTGTCACTATGAGATGCCTGCTGCTATAAACATCTTGAGAAGAAATGATGGTATTTGTCTGTGCAGACAATGGGAACTTTGACTGCTTCTTGGCATCTTCCTCCACATGCTATTTATTATTCACATAGTGCCAGTTGTGTACATCACGCACGGAACTTCACTGTCAGTGGGAATTACATGTTCCTTTGTATTGGTTAGATACCATTTCAAARAGGGAAGAGACCTGGAGATGTTTTGGGGGATAGCACCAGCATCCTAAGATTTCTTGGCTTCTGCAACTTGATCATTTTAARAAATTGTGCTAAAGTTTTTGAAGCCAGTGCCTGACTTGCACATAAGTTTCTTAGAATAAATCTACCTTTGTCTTCTGTGCTGCTCTAAGCATAAATATAGTGTGCTACAGCACTAAAAACTCTGACAGTGGAAGTCCCAGAAATAACCAGTAGAGCTGGTGACAGCTTCTGATGAGAAATGTTTATGAAATATAGAAGCTCRCACTCATTTTGATATGACACAAGCAGAAATAATGGCATCACAGAGGAAGTGAATATAATGCAGAACTTCKGCTTAAGAGTAAAACCCAGAAATGCCACTATCTTCCTGAAGATGCACAACGTTAACTGATTCACAAATCTAGATGAGGAATCAGACTAAGAAAGAGAGACTTGCTCAGAGACTCATTTTTTTGAGCACGGACACAKGCAGAATAACTCTAAGGCAACTAGTGAATTGATAATAATGTAAAATAGGCTCATTTCAGGCTCAGTGCTTTGGCAAAGGGCATCTAAAAGATGCCAACAGTAGCAGCAGCTTTTTCCCATGTCTGACATCAATGTCCACCTGACCAGGCAACTCACAGAGCTGGATATGTTAGCACMGCGACAGGACTGCAGTCAAATCCTGCAATACAAGATTTCTGAAGTAGCCAAACAGTCCAGCCAGCAAGCAGCATCCACCTGTCCATACAAGCCATTAGGATCTCTCCTCTGCAATGTTTCCTGCCCACCACATGGCTTAGTGCCAGCTGAATATCAGAGGAAACTGCTGGTGCCATCCAGAGCAGAGGGTTACCTGCAGATGAGATTTCCCCTTTCCTTGCCCACAAGAATGGCAGTTTGGRAAGGGGAAATAGAAGAAGGCAGACCTTGCCATCTGAGGAATTCTGACCTCTTTAGCTGCATCCTCAGAGGGAGCTTATCACTGCCTGTGACTGCATTGCTGTCTCCTATTCTTGAYGCTTTTTCATTCCTCTCTCTCTCTCAAACTGCATACAGTCCATATTGCTTACACTCCATCTATGAGGGCTATGCTTCTCACAAAGTTATCTTAAACTTTCCATGAGCTGCACTGCTCTACTCAGGTCAAAAATCTCCTTCCCAGTCACTCCACTTGGATGTCTGTTGTCTCTGTGGCGTTCCCAGAGGGACAGGATTGCTCTTCACAAGCCTGATCTAGTGCACTCATTTTTTCAGATGGGACCATATTTTGCCCCATCAGCCACAGAGCTCACAACAGCCACCCTGTTCAGCTGGAGCTGTGCATGCAACTGAGCAACTGACACGGACTTTCTAACCTGGCCTGTTGACTGAAACAGAAACAGCTTTGCCAAGATTTCCTCATTATCCCCATGCACTGGTCTCTTTATTCCTCCAACTGCTCAGGCACTTAATTTACTTGGTTGCCACTTCCCTACTTCTAGGAGCTCAGCCTGTGACTAGGAGCTTATTCTTCTATAACACAGTGCTTTCAACTCTGTGTGCAGTCCCCTCAGARATCTTGCACACTGTGGCATCTACCACTGAGCAGAAAGTGAAAAACACTTCTTTGTTGAGTCTCATGTGCTTGATTGGAAAGCATCCCAACTCCTACAGCTTTTCCAGAGAAGCCCTGCCTGGATTCCTAGCATACTGCATCAGGGACATGGTGTATCTAGGGTCTATAATTCTTACAGAGACCTGCCAGAGATACTGCACCCCCTCCCCTCCAACCCCCCCCGCATCCATGGGAGTGTTGAGGTGGTTCTGCTATGCCACCACTGGTGCTGCAGGAGGCCTCCAGCCTGCGGTCCCACCTGTGGCTAGGGGCTGAGCACTGGACAACCCACCCAGCAGGTTTGCCTTTGGAGGCATAGAAACTGGAATCTACTACCATAAGTTCACCAGCCAGGCCCAGGAGCAAGTTTCAGTTCAGAAAATTGAATTCTGATGTTAAGTTCCTGTATGAAGGCATTTCTACATGCTCCTTTTTTCTCTTGATCCAAATTAGAACCATTCTATTTCTCACTAGATCTCTCCTTTTTAGCTGGCTCCAGCACTGAGCTCTGCTCCTCTCCTACCCTTCTTCTGTAGAGTTGTCCAGATACTCCTCCTTGAGGAAAGACTTTTCTGAAGTCCTTGCATCACCAAATCCCTCTGACTATACCAGGCTACTCCTGACAGGAGCTGCATTGTGTGAGCCAGGGGCATATTCTGAGGTATTGCACAAGTCCTGCTCTTACATTGCTGYATCTGCACTTCACCTACCTCATCACAAAATGCCATACCTGTGAAAGGTACMTCATGGGCTTTTCTTCCGGAAGGTGAAGGATGTCACTGTATTTTCCTATCAGRGCTGAGAACAAACCATCTCATCACAGCTAAGGACCTCCTTTGGCATTCCCAGCACAAGTACCCAGGACYGAGGGGTACAAAGACAGCTTTTGCATATGCCGTACAGTCTGCAAACAGCTTTACATGAGAAGAAAAAAAAAGGGGGGGAAAGAAAAAGAAAGAAAGAGAGAGAGAAAGAAAAAGAAACCCTCTATCCTGCAAGTGGCAGGGAGGGAAGCAGAGTACCAACTAGCTAGTATCAAGCTTTCCTACTTCCCTGGCTCCTAAGAAAGACCCAGCAATCTGAGTGCTGCTCTGGCACTGTTCCTGCTCCCTCTTGCCATGGATTCGTCTCCTGCTATAGGCAAGGACTTTTATTTTTAATTTGGGAACTACACAGAAGAATTCAGCAGGTGGGAGGGGTGGGATGCTGGTACTCCCAGCCCAGCACTGGGTCAGCCTGGTGGCTACAGCCTCCTGGCTGCCTTCAGAGCCAGCTCCCCCAGCAGGAGAGCAGCAGGGGAGCCATAAAAACAAGCTCAGCCAAGGGGAAAAAAAAGCAAGAAATAGCATTCTTATTACAAGGTAAACAGCATTAACTCCATCTTGGGGGAGTAGAAACAATACGGTGGTGATAGGCTTTTCTGCCCATGAGTCCTGGAATGGCGGTGGAACTCACTCCACCCTCCTGTTATGTAATGCTCCCCAAGCTGCAGCTGTAAATAATCATTTACCTGTGCGTGCCTCTCTTTTGCTATTTTTATAGGYTTTTCTTCCTAAACACAGCTCCTGTGGGGTAGTTACACTGAGTTGAATGTGTACCTGGCATAGCTTCCCCAGCAGAGCTGTCTGGGCTTTGCCAACCTGCTCCCCAGGGTCAGAGCTGGCGCGATTAGCCCCAGATTACTCCTGCAAGTTTCCAGTCATGGCAAGGGGGATGGGAAAGTGTGGGTTGTATTTGTTTTTCCAGCAAAAAGAGCTCAACCATTCATTTTAATTACTTTTTCCAGATCTGTAATGGCATTTCTCCATAATTTGCTTTTCTCCAGAAATGGACCTATTAAAACACATCCGCCAAAACATGTCTAACAAAGAACTAAACCTGYTTGTTTATCTCACTTTTGGATTTTAAAGCATTGATCTTTTCCCCACCTTAGGTGCTCAGAAGCTGTGTTACTAGACCACAAGGGCCCAGTAMCAGGTGGTAGGAGCAACTCAGTGCAGAGCACAGGAGAGGGAGTGCAGCAGGGCAAGCTCCTGCCTGCTTGTACCCTCCTGTTTTCCAGCATGCAATGGCTTTACAGCTCTCTGAGCCCCTCAGCGCTAGGAATAGGCACTGAGAGCTTGGCTCTCGCACCTTCAAACCATTATGCAGTGCATCTTCAAGGGCAAGTCACACTGCCCAGGACTCCCAGATCACTTCCTCCCCAAATGCAGGAAGAGAAGCTAGGAAGGTGGTTGTCAGTCTTACACATTGACCATTAATCCCAATTCCTTTATTTTTTAGAAAGAAAATAAAAATTCCCTTTTCTTTCTTGGTCCYTGTATTTCTGCTTCCTACTTCTGCACTGTTAATCTGGACAGACATCAGGAAATAATCTATGTAGATCTTGTCTCTAAGATGTGAAAGGGTGGATGGGTGTGTGGATCTAAAGGGTCAGTCCTTCTGTAGGTGTATGCTCTTACTGGTGAACCTTGCCTATCACCAACACAGACCCACTGGTTGTATCTTCTGTGGAGTTTTACTGGACCCTGACAGTTTAACATGACATGAGCCTTCTTTCAGGAAAAGAGGGCCTTGGGGGTGGGAGGAAAGAAGACTCTTGTCATGTTACATTGTGTCAGTAAATCTCCACACAAGAGAGAGCCATGGGATGTAGGGGCTGGCTTTCCCCTGCAAGAGCATCTCCAATATGGTCTACCCTGTCTTTGTAGAAACAACTATTTTAACAACAGCTCCTAGCATAGCTTTCAGAAGGGCTGGGCCTCAATTTCTGCCCTGTTGGTGACTGTGTGGAGCTCCCCAGGGAAGCCTAGCAGTCTGCAAGGGAGTGTGGGTGCTTTGGAAACACCGGCAGAAATGCAATGATGTGATGGTTCTTCCCAAGCACACAGCTCCGTGCAAGGGCCGGGGGAGACAGACTAATCCCAAAGCACCCTGCCATCCCACTCTGTGAGGAACAGGTGTGGTCCTGGCCCAGCAAAAAGACTCTGCACAAGAGGGAGACTATTTTTCAATATCCTGTAATATGTTGATGCTGTAATGTGTTTAACTTGGGGAAGAGACTCTGTTAATGTTAACATCTTTGCTCACACTGGAACTGTGGTATGTTCTATCGACATGAAAAACAACAACAGACTGGGCTGTGGCTAGGTCATTCTTGCAAAAATAATGGGGCAGTTGCTCAGCTGGGGCTAAGCTATCAGGGCTTCCTTGAAGTGGGAGTAGTCCACTGAGCCTTCCAGAGCCAAACCAGCTGGTACCAGCTAGGCATCTGTCACAGTAACACTGCGTCCTCATTAAGAGTTATTGCCAGGTTGATTAGACTTGAGGCTTCAGCACTGGATCAAGTAACATCTTCTAAAACTTTGGAAGTGTCGAAGAACAAAGCTCCATCCCCCATCTACAACTTTTCCACTAACTACTGCTTTTTGAGTCCAGATGATAATGGTGATGATAATGTGCTCAATAATAACAGTGAATAACGGTGATAGCAAAAAAAAAAAAAAAAAAAAAAAAAAAAAAGTTAATGACCTCAAAGCACCAATCAGGTTACCATTGCAATATACCGTTACGCTGGACAGACTTGCACTGAGATCTCATAGTTACAGCTTTGTGATCTGGAACTGCTTTAGGATACAGCATTGCCATGGCTTAAACACACCTCTCCATTTACCTAACTGATTTGTTATTAATAATTACTTACATCTGTGTAGCACTTGAGCTCATGGGACTGCTCCAGGCAGTCTGTTTCATATTTCAGGGTAAGTCTGCAGGACTAAGCCCTGCAGATAGAGAAAACAGTTGTCAGAAATGCAACTCAACAGGAGCAGGTATTTATCTACACCGGAGTTAAATGGCTTTTTACTACTTTATTTGAATACCTTAACTCTTCATGGTATAGTTCCCCATGGTGGTCTGGTGAGTTAGGACTGTGATATTACCCTGTTAAAAGGTGGGCAGCAGGCAAGCTATAGTCCTGAACCTTCAATGCTTGAAATCAAGGGATGTCAAGTGCTTACAGACCCATAAGGCTTTGAACATGAGTCTCTTGTCCTCTGTGCTGGGCCTCTAAACTTTCCTTCTCCTCTTCCACAAACCCTCTGTGTTCACGGGGGGTTCCTTGGGTTTCAGTTCAGGAATGACCATCAGGCCACCTTGCTGCAATGAGTTGTTTGGCTCGGGGTAGAGGTATATGATAAGGCTGGACCACTTTGCCCTCAAGCTGCCCTGGAAAGGGGCAGTTTTCTCTCACCTCCCACCACATCCTCACCAGTCCCCTGCTCGTCTCCTCCTTTGTACCGTCTTTGGAACACACTCTACTTAGTAGTCTTCTGCATGGTTTGCCATGTGTGTGATCAGAGGTGTATGTGTCAGGGAGAAGGACTGAGACCCCCCCAGCTCAGCAGCACAGGGGAAAAGCAGAGCAGCATTTGGCACCAGAGAGCCCTAGAGCACCACAGGCCAGCAAAGCTCCTAGGCTTTCTGCAGAATATTGCAGGAACCTGGACATAAAATAACCAGGATTTTATCTGGTGTTTTATTGGAAACAGAGGCCAAAGCAGCAACAGAATGACCAACCTTTCCTTGCACATGCCTATATTCTGCTGAAGGCCTGAATTGCTTCTGATACAGAGGAGCTCTTATCAGCACTACACCATGCATTAATAGGAATTTCCTTACAATCTTTCTCTAGAATCAGATTCGTGCCAGCTTTGAAATGTGGTGACATCATGACTGAGTTTAGGAGCGGATGAAAATTTCTGTAATAGAGTCACACTTTCCTTGAACCTCTTCCAAGAAGACAGACAGGTCAGGTGTTTCAGATGGAGTTAAAAACATTAGTTATTGCAATAAAGTAAGTTCAGAATTTGTCTTTTTTTATATAATTTTTTTTTGTTATCACAGGTCACAATGCTAATATTGCATAAGTGTATTTTGTTTCCATCATAATCAAGCTGCCTAGCACTGAATAATAGATTAGTGGAGGCTGCTTTTTTGTATCTTAGCATATACAGAGCTTAGCCGTGCATGTGAATACCAAGAAAACTTCAAGGATTTCAGTGCTTTGTCTGATTCGAAAATGAAAACACAAGGGCCTTGGAAGGAATTCAAGCTGATTTGCAGAGTACATGGTCTAAGCTAGCTCACCTCGTCCTAATATTAGCAAACTTATCTATGTCCTGGCTTTCAGAGGTTACCCCTCCCTTTCCTCCTATTCACCACCTGGATAAAGAAATTTGCACTTTGCTTCTTAGTGTAAAAGCAGCAGGGCTATACTCTGCCCAGTTAAGTGGCAGAGTTTTCCATCAGTGCTCTGCTAACCCTAATTCTTTCAGTATTATTTAAATGATATCATTATTCACTGATCAATGCTTCAATTTAGTTGTGCCACATGCTGTACAAACAGCTCAGGGCTTGAAAAAATAAGTAACATAGTAAAGATGTGTCAGAACCAAATATATACATTTAAATCCAATTGATCTTGCATGAACGAAGCCTGACAATATCTCTGGTGAAGCACGCAATATTGCATTCAGTATCCCTGAGCCTCCCCATGACCTGCAGCACTCGGACTGTCTTTCAGAAATACAGATCTTAAAAGCTGATGATGAAGCTGGTCAGAGATGGGGAAGGTGTTTGCTACAGCTACAGCTATGGAATAAGGCAGAAGAATCCAAAGTCTGTGAAACATTACAAAATCTTTATTACTAGCAAAATCTCTTTACCCTTTCGAATGATAATCATGATGCTATTTTACTTTCAAATCCTTACTCCAAAAATAATCTTTATGAGATCAAATGAAATGAAAAGTCTGCCTGGAAGAACTGGAGGTCTAAGATGGACTCTAGGAGGCAACTTGCCTATGCCCATTGATTTTAAATAATATATACCTAAGGAAATGGCAGGACAGTACAGAGCGATAAATGAAGTATCCAAAGTCACACAGTAGTCAGGAACTGTACTTTCCGATGCCCTCACATGCCAGGTATTAGATAAGTGGAATTCCTTGCTAAATGATGTTGTGGATGCAAGAAGTTTACCAGCACCAAAGGAGATAGGTCAAGTTCTTGGAAAAGACGTCCTTTGGGGGTTACTAAAAACACAAACTGCAACAGGGTGCACTGAAAGTAGCTGGAGACTGTGAGAGTGGGATGGTTGAGGGGGAATCTCATATGTACTAACCTTGATCTTACTTTTCTCTGGGAATTGTTATGGTCACTCCCAGAGACAAACTACTCTGCTAGGTGGCCCTTGATCTATATCAGCAAACTCTTCTGGGATCCTAAATATTTGTCCCAGGCTCGACCATAATCCCACCTCTGTTTTTTTTTTTTTTTTTTGGTCAGTTAGCATTCCTTTCAGAATAGTTACAAATCACCCATGAAGCACAGGGCTTGCTCCGCTCTCTTGCTGCCAGATTTGCAAGTAAAGGACTTCAAGTGTTTCCATGAAGACCGTTAGAGAAAGTGCTTTTTTTTTCTTTTCTTTCTTTTCTTTTTCTTTTCATTTATTTATTTATTTTTTAACTTGAGACATGGGCAATTTTGGTTCAAATATCCTGGAAAAAATGAGACCTAAAAACAGACAATGACAACAACATCCATGACTTCCTACAGGGAATTTTTTTCAGGATTTTTATGTTTTCAGTTTTTCATTGAAGAATTGAAAGATATTCAGAAGAAATGTTGATAAAAACTAAATAAACACTCTTCCTTCCCCCCCCCCGGAATTCATCTTCAAAATAACTTACAATGCAGCTAATCGAAACATGAAAGGTTCTTCTCAGAGTGGTGCCTTTTCCTCTTAAGAGCAATTGAGGTGATTTCCTACAAAAGGGTGTTCTCTGCTCAGCATTTTTAGCAGTGTTTTTCTTCTCAGAATGGGTGACCACACACGTTTGCAGAGACCACCKGTGCTCTTGCTGATGAATGTGTCATAACACACGATACAGGAATTGGAGAGTGCAGCTGTCCACTCTAGCACAACACAAGAGCCAGGCAAAGGGCTGTGCTTCTTGGGTCTGCCATTAATGCAGTTAACTCTAATGCAGCAACCTTCCTTTTCTTGCTCCTTGATGCCCCTCAGACATGCAGTCTCTTCCATATTCTGATATGGATTTATTTTTTTTCAAGAGGTGTTTGTCACATGGATTGAATTCTGACAGGAGGCAATGAACTCAAATTTGCGGGGGCTGCTGTAGGCATACAGACCAGAAGAATGGGGTGGGGGCAGTGGTGGTTTCCCACACACAGTATCTGGCAGACTATGGCAGGTGGAGGACTTTCTGCATTATCCAGCCCAGAAGCTGTGGGATGGATGAGAATGGTTACTATAATGGTGCTAAAGCTCTTCCAAAGATGATCAGAAGAATGTGGTAGGTGCAATCTGGGACACATTCCCACACCCATCTATGTATACTTATATTCATTCATCTCGAATGTCCAATTAAGCTTGACAGCAGCAATTAAACAAGAGCAATAGTATCTGTTCTTACTCATCTGTGGAAATCAGCTAGAGGGATTCTCTTAAAGATGATCAGCCAAATTTTAAGCCCACTGTTGAAGCTAGAATCTCAGGATAATTCTGTCACTTGGAAGTGTTGTACATACGTGCCAGTGTACCATAATGCAACATAACACAGTCTCCCAATAGGATGAAGAATGGAGAACAGGTATCCATTTTGATTAGGACTGGTAAAAATTAACGTGTGTTTCTATGAATATGCACATATGTATGTGACATACGCACACATTGTAAGGGCAAGTTCTAAAATGCTAGGCAAGACCACTGTGTCTGCTTGAAAAGAGGTACAAATGGTATCGCAAAAACAATGAATGCTCAGGGTTACTATCATTTATGGTGAAATTTCTCTTATTTTTATATGAGATTCCCACTGGGAAAAAAAAGCTAAGTCCATTTTTTTGTTGTAACAGCACAGGAAGGGAAGAGGCGTTCCTTCTGTCTTGCTGTTATGGTTAGCTTTGTCATCCCATCCCCCTCCCATCTCATCTCAACTGATAGAGATCTATATTCAAACCAGCAAAAGTCTTACCCATAGTTAAAAGTCACAAACTACAGTCAACACTTATCTAGACTGGATTAAACAACAGCAGGTCAAAGACGCAACACATTTCCCTTTTCTTATACTAGTGCCAGAAGGGATATGTTAGAACCCGAAAGGAAAGAATCTCACTTGGTTCTGGTCATATCTAGATCCAGCAGAAACCTAACTATCAACCTACACTGGAAAAAAAGTCAAGACTGCAGCTGATCAAATAAAGAGCTCTTGAGTTCTGAGCTAAAACGTCCTAAATTTGGTTGATGAGTTTCTGACAACACTAGTGCTGAGCTCCTGCTCCATTTGGGCTGTTCAGATCAGTTCAAATCCAGAAATGATCCCAACTGCTCCAGCCTGTTAATATTTGAAAATGCCATCAGATTTTCATATCTGAAAGTGCCTCAAAGCAGGCCACACCCCAGACTCTTGTCAGCCTCCAAAACTTCAACTAACCCTTTCTCCATTTGGATAAACAAGCTACTCTTCGCCTCTTTGATTCCCATCAAGTGGAAACGTCACTCCTGAAAATGAAAGCAGCTAGTTTACTGATCTAAACTGCTCATTTCCCAACATAATATCCAAAGTGTGAGTCACCCAAAAGAACTCTCACCTTTTCCATTAAGGTCAGAAGCAGTTTCAGTGGAAAGAAGGCAGGACGCTGCCTGAGCCCAGTGGGAGGCTGAGCTGGCAGCACCACTCACCTAGAGCATAGGTGGAGAAAGAAGGCTTCCCAAATTAGCCTCTGCCAGAGCCCCTTGTTGGCACCACTCACGGAAATATATTCTTAGCACTGATAAGTCTGTTTATCAGCTCAACTATACTGTGGTAAGGCAGGAATAACTCCAACAGAATCAAATGCCAGAGAAGTGTAAATGAAATCCAAAGTCAGCCCAGTCATCTTAGAAGAGGTCAGATGAACAAGATCAGTAGCTTTGTCTGAACCTTCTTTTTTAATGATTCTTTTCTGATGCAAATAACCTAGTTTAATAAAGTTAGGTGCTGCCACAGGACCCGATTAAATCTGGGTCCCAAATGAAGGATGCCTGGGAGGCAGGGCAACTTCATCTAACTTTAGAAACAGATTCATCTTTCTCTTTCAGCTGCAACAAGGACATTTCATTGTGTGCCTGTTCTCAGACAAACTTCCTTTGTTCTGTTGTAATTTCTCCTTCCCTGGAATTTGCTGTCCAAAGTGCCTTGTTCAGTCATGCTCAGGCTTGTTCATACACAAAAGTCTAAGAAATCTGAGGAAACCTCAATGATCCCTGTTCCTATCGTAAACTTGTTTCCAGTTATCTGAAGAGAAAGTCACGGAACCATTTTTGTATGGCAACATTGACACAGCAGCACCAGCAGAGAGCATGGAGAGGGAACAGAGAAATGATACCTGCTGGAGCCCAGCTTCCAGGTATAAATAATAAATGACTCAAGTACCAAGAGTGAGACTGACTCATACGAATGTGGGAGGCTGTGATTCGAGTCCCATCTTTACTGCCAACTGTTTTACAAATAGGCACACCTCAACTGGAGAGGAGGACAGGGAGCCACACCAGAATAACCACGAGCCCAAGGGCAGGCCACTCTCTTTGGAAGACATTTCATAGAATGGTAAGGTTGGAAGGGACCTCTGGAGATCATCTAGTCCAATCCTCAGCATAGCCCATACGGGGATTGAACCTGGGATTTGCAGCCTCTGGAATAGCACTGCTCTTGCACTGGACAGAGCAAGGGCATGAATTAAATATTCCACTTCTCAAGTGGACACCTGATACTGGCATCTGCACATGCTTCCTTTGTTCAAGCTGCCCCTGTTTTAGGCTTTCAGCATGCCTACAGGAGAGGCTGGGGAAATGCCTGTGAATCCCCTTGTAAGCCATTCAGCTTGAGCAAGACTCTGAGCTGCTGCTTTGCATGGCTTCAGCTCTTGGGCATCTTGGCACTTGCTTGACGGAAGCTTGGGATCCTAATGGGTACACAGACAGCCTTGTCTAAGGAATCCAGCCTAGGAGCCCAGCCTGTAACCACSAGCTGAGACCAGTCTATCAGCAGTTCTGGAGGCTGACTCAGCCCATCTCTCCCATTTAAATTAATTAAGAAGCACCTTTTAAACAGTGGTGTGACTTCAAGACTCAGATGGATCAGACACTAGATGAAGGAGTCCATCTAGGATTTATAGATTTTGCTGCACATTTAACTATTGTCTGAGTCTGAGGACATTGTCCAAAGGGCAACACCAAATACATTTTCTAATGCAGAATGACACCTGCTGCAAGAGTTCTTCATTTTGCTGCTACACAACCATGGAGAAGTAGGGCACCCTGAAATGTCCTGTGTTGCTCTTAACCTTTAGTGTCTTTCTCTACATACACAAGGTAATTTTTTACATCAGATATGATCAAGCCTAGAATGAAAAAACAGCCCTGGATTTCACAAGAAATTTCTACTCTTAGCTTCAGAGCCCTGGTGCTCAAACAGCCAGCATGACACCAAGACTTGCAGATGAATTAGGAGATTCACTGAGGGCACCTGGCATCGTTGGAGAGAGCAAAGTTTTGGCCTCAGAGCTTGTTTCTTGCTTGTATATGGCTATGTAAGACTCACTTTGAAGTTACAAGGAGTGATAGCAGAAAGGGACTAGGCTCAGATTCTTGTCTACTCTGTATCTGCTCCCTTACCTTAGCTTATTGCTTTCTTCTGGTCTGCATTGCTCCTGTGTTTTGTGGGAGCAGAACTGACGTTTCAGGAAGTGTCTCATTAAATTTTCCGTATTTTGAAATTGAGTGACTCACACATACAGAGCCAGCCTCTGTTTTGTTGTTGTTCTTCCAGATTGTGCACTGAAACAAAAATCACTGCTGCCCCACAACTGGCTCTAGGATTCCGGGAGCCTGGAAGGCAGTCACCAATGAATGCCCATCAGCTTCCCCCTCAAAAAAATGTCCCTTTGCAGCTTTTAAGCACAGGCATGAGTGTACATGAAAGGAGACTGGGTGGGGGCTTGTGCTGAATAATAAGCAGGTCTCATAGCAGCAGCCAAACAAGTTGGGCAGGTCTGTGGAAGCAATTTAAGGCWGAGAAGCCAAGAGGATCAGTAAGGTGAGAAACGTAATTATAATCCCTCTAAGCTGGGACATGAGGAGCCAAGGGATCCATGATACAACACCAGCAGCACTGCAGTGTTATGTGAGGGGGAATTAGCCCTGAGTATCAACATGTTTACAACTTTATATTTGCCATGGCCAAGTCARCTATGTGATTAGGTAACAGTGAGTGCTTAATGCCTTGGATTGGCCCCTCAGCAAAGAATAATCAGCATATCACACTGGCACACTGCGGCTTCTGCATCTGCAGCATGGGATCACATGTCCTCACTGAGCACTGCTGGAGCTGTCCTTGGCTGGGTATGGGTTGTTGGACTCGTGCACTCTTTCAATAAAAGAGTACAAAACCTTATTGGGTGTCAGAGGAGGTGGGGGAGAGGGACACAGAGGGATAGGGCACTGTTTTTTCTTCTTTCCTGTATTCTATCTTAGAAATATTTAACTAGGAAGTGAATTATGTAGGACGTTTGTCTTGTTTCTCTTGTAGTTGTGTGCTTCATGGTGTTCCTGTGATGAAGGGACTGCAGAGCAAAGGGTTCGCATGAAACAGAGGTAAAATGCAGGTTCAGAGCCTCAGTGAACAACCTCCAGTCATCTGCTACCCAGTTTAGTRTTGAAGAAGCTAGAAGATAATCTGTTTTTCAACAGCAAAAGGAAGCGAAAGTCTTCAGGAAGCATCCTGCTCATTAAGCTATTCCTTGCTCATTTTCTTTCTTTAGCTGTATAGAATTTACTGTCTTGCTGCACAGCGGCACAACAGCAGCAAAAGGCATGAAAGGATGGCCCTGCCAAGCCAGGCACCCAACTGAAAGCTAAAAAAGTCCCTGTACTACAGGCAAAGATATAGTTTAACCTAAATGAGCATTAGAATTAAATAGCGAAAGCAGGAGTTTCAAATTGTCCAGTCAATTCAGACAAGATTTTTTCTACAGCTAAAAAAGAAAATGAAATCAAAGAAAAAAAAAGAAATAAAGAAGGCAGTTGAGGATATGCTGAAAGCTTTCAAGTTTTGTTCATTCATCACAAGGAAGCAAAAGAAAAGCATTTTTGCCCCTTCATAAGTTGTATTTAAGAGCTAGATCCTTCTTCATTTCAAGCAAAAGGCAYTTTTGCTTTGAGTTTTTTTTTTTTTTTTTTTTAAAACAGAATCAGGGTCATAATTTTAAAAAAGCTTAAACCCCAGACATGTTTTAGAAACTTATTCAAAAGCACATGCAAACTGAAATTATCTATTCCCGCTATGTCTTAGGACGTGTGAACTTCAGGAAAACATAGTGAGCCTGTTATCAACACAAAGGAGGAGCAACTTGGAATTACTATACCTGTAATATTCACAGCCCAGAACTCTGAGAGTTTCCATTTGCAGTGTTGTTTAGCTGTGAACTTACAATATTCCTGGGAAAGAAAAAAAAAAGAAAGAACATTTCAAACTGATCTATGGAGCAACTGAGAGAGCTGGCACTCTCTAAACAACAATCTTAGTGTAATTCTTGCCTAAAACCTAGGGCATATTCTGCTAKTGGAGACAGTGATGGCTTTTGAAGCAGATCATCTTGGGGGAGAGGCATCTGAGCACTGGAAACAGAAAGTGGGTGCTCCAGCTTGAATGCAGGAGGGACAGGGCTGATGGATGTGGCCTGGGCTGCAATATTCCACTGTACAGGAGCCAAGACTGCTTCCATTCATTTAAAACACAGGACCATGACAAACAATTGCTGCACCAGAGAGCAYTGATTTGACAGATAGGTTTGGAGATGATGGCAAATATCCTGATGTTACCCAGTGTGATCACTCAAAAGCACACATGTCCTGTATCATCTTTGGGTAGATGGGTTGGGTTGTTGAGGAAGTATCTCTTGGAAGCCCTCAGCTTATTATTTAGACTAACTACATGCAACTGTTTTGTATTTGAATTTCACACTCCCAAGGATAATATTGTTGAATCTCAGAAAACTGGGTGGGACACGGTTAGGCATGGGCAGTCAGCCTTTAAGGGCTATGACGAGAAAAATATGATGGTGGACATGTAGTGAGTTTTAGCAGTTTCTGTTTTCCCAGAGCATGAGATTCAGAGGAAATGGTCCCTCTGTACTGTTTCTGCACTGCACACTACAGCATGCAGGTAGTGATATTTGTTTAATGAAAGTGCCAGAAATCTCATAAAACCATCACAGAGATACTGGACCGCTATCCCAAATCCCTAGCAAGCGGGGCATCTGACAGTCTCCATGGCATGTCACCCTATGGTGACAGAGGTCTCCCTGTGGCCCCTGCAAGTTGCTGCTGTGCCAGAGTGGAGCCCACTACAGCCAGCTGGGGTGCGACTTGCTCACCCAGTTTTAGTCTAGCAATGCAGTTGCCAGTATCTGAGCCAGCCATCTCGGCTCCTTTCATAATCGATGGGAGAAACCTGCAGGAGGGCATGATTCACCCAACCTGTCTGACACTCCACGTGAGCACGAGAGGGATCACAGCACTCCTACCTAGAAACTGCCCCAACAGACTTTGCCACCCACTCATCTGGCTGTGTGGCATGTCACTAGCACCCCTGCATTTCCTGATGTGTCACGTGAAGAGAGCTCCTAAAGCTCCGCACTACCAGAAATGGGAAGGATGCTGCAGTATCTCTGTTAACAGTTTGTGCTATGAGCTGCAAGATGGGGAGAAGCTGTGATACAAGGTGGCACCACCCATCATCCTATCATGAGCTGGCTACCCACATCTGTGTCAACTGCTCAATACTCAGCTGTTGGGGGTAGGTGTGTGCCGTGCCCCAGACAAATCTGGGAGCTGCATGGGTGATCCCTTGGCAACTTGATGGGGAAACAAGCCTGTGTCATGCTGATCAGCAGGATCTTAGCTTTGCATTTCATTTCTTCATCTGTTAGAAGAGGATCTGAGAACTCAACAGATGTGATTCATGGTGATTGCAGTTTATTTGTGTCCTTATGATGGGTAAATCTTGTGGTGACTATTAGCAATCACTTGTATATATAGAACACCAGGTTTACAGGGCACCAAGAACCCATGACCYGAGACAAATTCTAGGCCGCAGAGGGTGCGGGGGGGGTGGTGCTACTGACCTATAAGTTTTTTTGGCAAACAAAGCAAAGAAAGCGCTCCATGCCCCATGTTGACCAAACCTCTGAAGTTGCATGGCAGTGAGCCCAAGGGAATAAACCCCGCCAGAGGGCCTTCTTCAGCATGGGGAGCAGATACTCAAACCTCCTTGAGAGAGTGAAGCCAGCAAGAAAGGACTTGYGACAGGCATAGAGCACAGGGAGGAGGCAGACAGGGGGGTGATGTTGGAGGGTATGAGATGAGCAGGCTGCTCCCAGAGGGATTCAAAAGGACAGAGCACTCAGAGATGTGGCAGGGGAGAAGAGGCTATTAAGGTATAGGGTGAGAAGGTGAAAGCAAGACATTGAGACAGTGGGAGCCACCTGGCTGAGGAGAGCTGAGGTGATGSGGAAGAGCTGAGGAAAGAGTAAAGAGAGGAAGAGAAATGTGGCAGATTATCAGCTGCTCCTTTGTGGCAGACAGCTGGGAAATGGAGAAGGGAAAGGCTCTGAGGATAGATGTAGAGACTCAGCTAACCTCCTCTTTTGAGTTAACTCTTCTCTAAATACCTGCTGAGCAGGTATCCCAACCACGGGGTGTGTGGGAGCCAGCTCAGACATCTTGCCGCCTCCTCCTGCAGCCAGCGGAAACGTACCATTCACCGCTAACTCAGTAAGCACGTGTGGAGAGACAGAGCAAGCCCAGGTTAGTGGCAGCGTAATGAGAAACTAGAACGTCCAATGCCAGGCTGATACCTTCACTGCTCCTGGGAGGGGATGCATTGAGCTGCTCTGCCTCTCGGTCTCAGTGAGGCTTCAGGTTGCAAGGCCCATATGAAACAGTCCCATAGGGAGTCTCACAAAGCAAAATCCTCAGCTTGAGCCCAGATCTGTTATGCACTGGTTAAAGTCAGCTCCATTCTCAGCCAAAAACCTCTGATAAATAAGTTAGACAGCTGCAAATTTACCTTCAAACGCCGGCCAGCAGTGACATGCTTTACACAGTCAGGCCCAGGTCCAGCAAGAGGGGGAGTGCCCAAGAATGCTATGGTACGGAAACGAGAGAATTTATAGCTGTTTGGAGTGAGGGTCAGATGGGTGACCTGAGCTAAGGAGGCCTCACAAATCCTTTTTCTCTATTGCCAAGAAAGGCCCTCCTTGTTTGGCCTCCTGTACCCTGCTCTTGTGGAGTGGGGTCACTTCAGATCATCTAAGTCCAGAGAGTAAATCCATGAAAAGAGGGTTCRCCTCTGTGGGTGATGAAACAGGCTTGAGGGAGGGAAATCAGTAAGGAAATGAGCAGGGCCGTGGATACATTCAGTATTGCTGACCATTTATCCCTCACCACTGACCCCCTCATACCTTCCTGGCCAGCCTCATGGTGAGGATAGCGAAGGAGTGTTTTCCTTACGCAATGGCTGCAGAGGGCCTTGAAGTGTTTTAGCAGAGAGCAGTGCGCTCTGCAGGGGCTCCCTGCCACATTGACGTTAACTCCCTCTGGACTGACCCATGTGCAGCTAAAGCTCAGCATCCACCCTCTCTTACACCACCATCCTCTCTGCCCACTGGCAGATTTTCCCTCCCCTGAGCACAGGAACCTGCTGCTCTTGGACTGCCCCGAGACAAATTTCCACTCCAAATGCTTCTGCTTCCAAAGCAGAGTGAAGAGTGCAGCCAGCTGAGCTCCCGAAGAACTACACACTGGACTGGCGCAGGACAGCGCTTGGCAGAGGGAACAAGCCTGGCTGCTGTGAAGCCCCAAAGGGTCAGTGCTTGAAGACACTGGCCTTGGATAGGGAAGGGACACAGGGTGTGAAAGTGGTGCTGCCCAGGGAACCCCGTTTTCCACCCTGGGAAGCGCAGTATAGCTGAATGGGAGCCTGTGGGCGTTACTCTGACTGCCTCCCCAGAGGATGCAGGGCATGAGGAGGGTTCACAGTAAGGGCTCGGGAGAGCGAAACAATTCTTCACAGAATGCATTTTCACCAGAAACTTCAGAAACTGTTCCATGTATACAGGTGGAGTTTATCTTTTTCCCTTAGGAAAATTTCTGAGCTTCAGGAAGGAGTCTTTTACAGGAAGAGACAGAGATGTGAGAAAAGGCCAGCAGGATCTTCTACATCCAAACCCTAGGTATAGGATCAGCCTTTCTGGATCAGTAAGTATTGAATATTTACTCTAATTGAAAAGCCTGGCAGAATGAAGGCTATTTCTACAGCTCTTGTGTCATGGTAGTTTCACCCCTTGCCTTAAAATGCACAGAACAAGAATTTCAGCCTTTTTCCTAAGTAAATGCCCATACATTTGGATTAGTTGGTTTGGATATTTTTGCTGTCAGTAGAGCTTTTTCTCACTAGCCCTGGGATTTTTCTTCTTACACTAGTCAGGAACCTMATTTTAGTCTCCAAAGACAACAAACACTCCCCAGCCTGGGAAGCCCCGATCTTCCTATAGTTTGCAGTCCAAACAGGGTCACTCTGCTCTGCTCTATCCCAGCACTGCAGCTTGTCTCACCCACACCCCATCATGACCGTTTCTAGGCATGGACGGTACTTTCTGCAGGCACTTGGCTGCCGCTTGCGCAGGAGGAGAGCTGCTCTTGCAGCTCCATCTGCAGGCTGTCAGCCTGGACTCCAGCCGCTAGACATCACTAACGTGTCCACAGAGAGATCACAAGAAGCAAAGAAGGCATCGTCTCACCAGAGCGTGTATTTCTAAACCGGTTGCATTGGTCAGACTGAACTCACTGGCACGATCCATTGTGGTCCTGCCCCTTCCTACATATTTTTGCCCTTTGTTGCGACACACGGGCACTACTCCACCTGGCTGTCCCATTACCACCCAGGAACACAGCATGTTCTTTCTCTTTGTCCTCCAAACTCTGAACTGGTATGTAAGATCCTTCCTATCCTTTAAATTCTCCCTTGAGGCAGGATTTCACTGGAACACTAGGAGAAATTAAGCATCTAGATATGAGGAGAGGAAGGGTGTGGTGRTAGTGTCCTTAACTCAGATGTCTGGTGAGACACAGGATTTCAGTGTGCTGTTGAACCATTTGCTTGCATTGCCATGCTTAAGCTTTTCAGCAGTTGTTCTGCCTGGTACCGGGTTTCTTCAGAGAACTAGGAGCACAAAGCCTTGGACAGCAAGCTTTGAGAAAACCAGCTTGAAGAGCATACTGAAGTGAGTATGGAGGAGGCAGGAATGTGTATATTCCTATTTGGCCTTAGTGAAGGGTCCAGCAACATTTTAACCAGAGCCTGCTAAGACATTTCATCATTACAGCATTCTTCTTCCTTTGGAGCTCCTCAGGATGGACTGCAGGGCAGAGGGCTGTGGCAGTCTGCTCCCACCTCTGCATGGGGTTGTGGCCCGTAGCTCTGCCTCCTCACAGTCCTGGTGTCCTCCCCCATGGAGAGGCCACATCATTTGGAGAACAGAGCAACTCTCACTCATTCCTTGGTGGCTGTGCATGTGGTTCTGCATGTGCCGTACCATAGCCATAAGGCTAGCGCATTGACCCAGGCACAGCTGGAGGGGACATGAGCAGAGTGACACTTGCAAAGAAGAGGATATGAGGGCTGGGAGGAACTACTCATGCCTCCCTCTCTTCCTTGCCCCAGAGAAGCAGATGGGAGCTGCAGAGGCTACAGCAAGTGGACAAATGTGGCCAGGACACATGGAGACACTTAGGCAGTAACCAGAGGAGGGGTGGCTCTGCTGAGCCACACACAAGCCAGCCACGCCGGTAACAACACAAAACCTGGTAACAGCAATTCTACAAACCACAATTTGGGGGTTGTGCATAAAATTCCTGTCCTATTTGCTGTGCATTGCAAAAGGCACCTGCCCCAAGCTTTCTGTGGACAGAGAGCTCTGCAGGCCTTTCTGCAGGTGGGAATGTCAAGAGATTGGAGCCATCACTTGAAAAACTGCCCAGGAAGAAAAAGAATCCTCAGCCCAGGGCTGACTCACTGTCAAGTGAGATTACATGGTGGTGGCTGGTGCTGTAGAAAAATTACAAGATAAACAGGAGTACTGGTCTGCAAGGCTTTCAGCTCAACGATTTTCCTTGGTAGATGAAAACAAAACTGACAAAACGAGGCAGTGATGGTCAGTCTGTCAGGCTTTCAGCTCTGTTCAAATCAAAGCAGTCAGGCTATGTTGCTCATGACATGTATATTGATCCCGTTAACCTTAAGAAAACATGAACATAGTTCTTCCTGACTGCCATCCAGACAAGCACTTTGCACCTTGTGCCTTGTGCCTGTACACACATCCCCTGCACATCCACCTGGACAAAAGGACAGCATAGACAGGTAGGATGACTCTAAGCCCAACGATCAGGAATTGCTGGCTCTGAAGTTGAGGCTTGGAGAAGATTTATAAAATGGGGTATAACCATGCTTAAGTAAAAATCACTTGGAGCTGCTGTGGGGCTTAACTAGTTAATCCCTGCAAAGTGCTATAGACATCTGAAATGCATTGTTAATATTTCTGCCTTCCGTGTAGACAAACAATGTTTACTTCATTTGAGGACTTAAAGCAAAATAGTCTCATTAAAACTCACAGAAGAGCTTTTGCAACCTTTTGTGTGTAAAACTTTGTCAGGGCTGATGTGACCAGTCTGTGTGAAATAAACTGCCTTGATCCTGTTCGTGGGTTTTTCTTTTCTTTTCCAAATAGTAGTTAAGCATGGTCCTTTAGTCAGCTCATTTGTCTGATGCAGAGACCAACGCAGCAGATTTCAAGCCCTTGGACAAAGTCCAGTGCCCTTCTTGGCATAGCTGGGCTGCTGTTGGCCTGGGTTTGCCTGAAGGTTTGCAACCTCCCTGTTTGAAGGAAGTTGGCAAGAAGCAGGTAAATAGCACCAGTCCACTTAGACTTTCAAACATGTCAAAGTCAAGGCAGTTCTTTCTGGAGCAGAATAAACCTAGATGAGGGCAGTTATGAAGATAGCATGGGATGGGCTAACAGCTGCTGTGCATAACCAGGAAGGAGTAAAGCTGGCAGAGTAGCGGGGACCTCCCTTTTGCCTCTCAGAAACCCCAGCAAAGCAGAGCYGTGCACCAGCTCAGGGAGAGCTTCAGGCAGGCGGTGCCATGGCTTTCTTAGCACTGTCTAGGAACCAGCAGRATGTTCAAGGTGGACCAGCAAAGAAGGCTGTTTTAGAGAGCAAGGATTGCCAGGTATTGCTGTAGTGACTGTGGAATAAGAAAAGGCCAGTAGATGGTGGTATAATCTTGGCACCTCATACGACAGCTCAGAGTGCGGGGCRAGGATGGGTCATTTCAAGGGGAGCTGAAGCAATAGCCTGGGTTAGCAGGCCATCGGTGCAAAAAGTTGCACACTTGGTTGTAAGAAGTCCGCAACAGTATATCCCAAATAACCCTGAGCATGCTGGTTACAGCCGGTCTTTGTTCCACCAGGTTTCCTGGCATCTATTGCCCAGTCATTAGCAGAAGAAAAGTGCTAAGGAAGGTGGGAGGAATTCAAATATGAGCCAGTTCGTTCTGACCTTTCCAACATTGCCCCTTTCTTCCCCCTGCCCCTTCTGTATGCACATTCCCCACTTGAACGCAGGGGCGGCTGCTTGCCACCGGCTTCCAGAGCATGAAAGGCCAGCAAGTGAATCAGAAGGGATGTATTGTACAGCACTAATCCCCTTAAGCCGGCACTTGTCAATAAAAGGCGTGACTTCGTTCTATAAGCGTGTTTTCTGCCTCCTCAGTGCAGACAGGCTGCTTTGTTCCCCATAAYGCTGACTGGCCTTTTCAAGAGGCTGCCAGTTATAACTTCAGACACCAAAACAGGGTGGTTCAACCCCTGTGTTGCAGATGGCTCAAGGAATCTCTCTAGCTTGTAGAGTAGCTCCTTTATTCCCTATTTTTGTTTGCCCTATGCAGTGTCTAGCTCTGTTATACAAGAATTATGCAAACTTAATCTTTATCCTTCCACCAGATGCATTTTCCTCTTCACATTTCTCTGTTAAAGCAAGTAGCTTCCCAGGCAGTACTCTTCCATCAGGTAATTCATTCTACTTTGAGGCGCTGCTACAGACATCTATGGAAAACCTCCATTCTACTCAGGGGACTACAAGCTGGAGCAGAGCCTTACAGAAGAGCAAGGAAAAACAGTCAGGAGTAATGGAACTAATTTCCTTCTCTTCCTACATTGGATGATCATCTATATCACAAATTTCTCTGGCAGTAAAGCCAGTTAAGAGCTCCTTCCTCTCTTCTGTTCCAGTGTGTACTGCTCCTCTGGTTATATAGCTGCAACTACTTGTGGGACTAAGCTATAAAAGTGTAAAATGATCATAGATTACGAATGCTACTCTGAAGGTGCATTTTGCTGCTCCAGTTTATGGTGTACTATATTCTCCTTTCCTCTGCCTGCAGCAGTCGTAGCCACGCGACTGAGGGCAAGGTGGGTGGGAACTGTTCAAACTGCCTGCCTGGACAGCAGAAATCCTTATGTTGAATAACATCCTGACATCTGCCCTGAGCCTAGGGTGCTCCATGTTCATGCAGCAAACAGAAGAGCTGGCCTTAATTTTCAGCACTCACAAGGTCAAATCTTGATTTATTTATGGTAGTTTTCCAATCAGCTGGTGTAGACCAGGACTCAGTCCTGTACAGACAATCTTGCTAATGTTTCATGTAATTTTTTTGTATTTTATTATGACAATATGATGCTCTTACTAGTAGCTGGAATGCTTCAGAAATGAGTAAAACACACACAGGTAATTTGGGATTTCCAGTGTTGGGGTTATTCATGCCCACTGAAGTCAGTGGGAAAGCTACAACTGATTCCAGCGGGTGCTGGAATGTTATCTGACAAAACAAATTTATCTGGCTTAATGATTAAAGAAGGGTTTAGGTTTTCCACTGGAGAAAATAATCAGCAGCACTGAACTCTGGAAATGGTTGTCTTATCACTTAGATGTCTTTAATCCAAAAAATATCCTGGAGTGAAAAAGGAGGAAAAAAGCCAACACTGTTTTTTTCTTAAAATCTCTGGGAATTCATACAGCTATGAGTCACTTCAGAGCACTGATCAGTTTAGAAATCATCATGTTTCTTAACTCAGTCTGTCAGAATGGCAAGTTGTTACAGGAACACGCAGCCCATGTCAGACAAGCTGGGACTTCTGTTCTGAGCAGAAAGCTTATCCCACAAATGGGCCAAAGTGACCAAAAGACTTGTGTTTGTCACACTTACGTGGCACAACATGGTCCAAGTCCCACTTCACTGACTCATGCAATTGTATATTTAGAATGAACCATCCCTATAGGGAGATCTAGAGCTTGTCTTAGAAGGACCCTTTGAGGTGCAAATTTCCCAGGGCATTGCCAGGGCTCCGGCCCTACACCCCACCCTGCCTATGGGGTGCCTGTTTCCTGTATCATGAAAGTTTCCATGCTCCCAACCCACGTGGCAAGCTCACTGCGGCTGTGTGTCTGCCGGGACTACCCGGGGAAGGCTCAAACTTTGGAGCGAAAGGCGGAGATTCAAGCCTTATCTCTGAAACAGTCAGCAATGCTCAAACCCATGGTGTGTCTCAAATGCCACTGGGCTGTGGATGGCTTTTTCTGCTCTCTTATTCTGAAAAGTCTTGGCTCCATTCTCCTCCAGAAGAGAGACATTTTTGTGGCTACAGCGACAGCTTCTCTGTGCCCACTCAGAGAAGCACACACAGCCTGGAGAGGTACCTGGATGCATTCCTTTCCTTCCCCCCTTTCTTTTTCTTTCTTTCATCTTTTCTTTTCTTTTTTCTTTTCTTTTTTTTTTTCTTTACCAAGCAAAGCAGTCCTTTGCTACACTGGAGTATGGCAACCACATGGTATAACGCACAGTAAGCTAGGAACTCGAGAAACCAGAGCCTGTGCCTCAGATCATGCTGTTAGGGAACGCGTCAGTGTATTTGAAGTCTTTCCCTGAGCACRGAGAGCAGGAATCCTTCGCAAGTCAAAGAAGCTCTGTCCTTCCCTTTGGCAGGCATTTAGGCAGGATAATGTAGAAAGCCTGTAAAGAYAGAATTACTGCTGCACCGTTTCTCTCTCCAGTACACTATGACTTGCCTTCTCTTCCTCCAAAAGGAAATTTTCTCTTTGAAAATGGRTTGGGGAGAGGGAAGAAGGAATAGGAGCCCACCATGTAAGAACTAAACCTCTTCCACAGYATGAAAATGATTAGCTTACCTCTGTCACAATGAAAAGTGACAYGTAGGTCACCTTCATGATGGATTGGGATGGTTCCATGAGAATCTTGGACTAGATATAGAAATATCTCARTATGTCTATGCTGGTTTTTCCTGAGACATTAGGTATTCCTTATAGAAGTCATGAAGAAAACAGCCCCTTGACCTTCTTACTCAGAGAATTTCATGTTTTCTTAAAGTGAAAAGAGGTGATGGAAGAGCCCCCTTCCATTATCAAGCTCTTATAACTGTCCCCAGACAGACTGGGTATTTTCTCTGTACTGCATTTTCCCTTTTTATTGTGTTATTTCATCTCTTTAATATCCCTTGTTCTATTTCTTCGATTCATAGCTACAGAAAGTAACTTCAGCTGTAGCTATCCTGCAGTCAAACTGGTCTGCTCCACTGAAGTGGTRGTACTCTGTGAGTGACCTTATAATGACTTCACTTGGTGCCTCACAGTAACCTATAGATACTGATGTTGTAAAAAAGGTTTTGTGAGAGGTATAAATACAAACACGATGAGATCACATATTCCGAACTATAACTGAATGCAGACTCTTGGAAGAAAATCGACTCAAAGTCCTGGAAAAAGCTGTCAGGCACAGAACACTTCATAAATTTTTCCACAACCCCAAATGTAGCGTGCATCAAACAGGCTTCTTTTAGAAAGAAGTGCTGCAAACCCTCTTCCCCATCATGCCTGGATGTGAGTTAGAAGGTTACTTGTAATCCACTCAGGATGGGGAGAAGGTGTGCTATCTTGAGCCCTCTGTGCTCATAATGTCCTGGGATGTCTGCCCTCCAATTCAGCCCGGCATCTCCATGGGAACTGTCAGTGCAAGACYGTCAGGAACAAGCCGAGTTAAGTGCTTTCTTTGTAAAATGGGCTTGATGGCTTCAATCTTGTTCCATGAAGCAGCTCACCTTGACCAGGAAATCAAATGACCATTGTGGCTACTTGCTGGTAGTCCAACTCGAAAAGCCAGTAGCAGAGTGAGCACATGGTTGAGTCTACCCAGTCCGGCCTTGATACTGGGTAATGAAGAGGCGTACTGGCAAAAGTCATCTGTGCTGCAAACTGTGCTGAACTTCTGCCTGCCTGGCCTCAAGTGCCACCAATGGATCTGAGATTTACACATAAACCTATCCATTAGCTTTTTTTTTTTTTTTCCTATCTTTTCTTCTATAATTCTAGAGCAGTTAAAGCAGGACTCCTAGTAGCTTATTACCCTTGTTCTGGTGCCATCGTCCTTCCGTATTTCATTGGAGAAGATTACCCACCCGGGCAGATGTATCTGCTTGTAGTCAGAATAGCCGACACCTGCTATTCAGATACTCCAGGGGCAGTTAACCCAACTATACAAGGTACAATAGCAATGAGTATTATAGCATGGCCTCAAGGATCTCAAGRCACTTTACCTCTCATCTCACCCTTTAAACATCACAGTATTTTATCAGTGTCTGGTAATGTTACAGAAGAGCTATTTCAAATGAACAAAAATGTTTAGAAGCTGTTTTATGTTTCAGAGGGAAAATGACATGTCCAGTCCTTCAGCTCCTCTAATTCTACCTCTAGGCCTTGGTCCAGTACAAAAGGTTGGCATCTCACATCATGCTGTAGCTGGGCACTGGGCCACTCTAGCGCAGCCCAAGCCAGGGGCAGTGCACCTGGCTCTGTATGGTGGACAGGGTAGTGGGGCACCAAGGCATGGGATTCTCATGTTAAGAGCGATCTTCCTTTGCTAGCTCTGAGGAAATTGCTAAGGACCTGTGTAAGCAACCCTTCTCTGGGACTCAGGCACCTTTCGGCACTCTGGATTCACAGCCACAAGCCTTTGTTTCMCTGCATCTCCCTTCTTTTTTTTTTAACCCCAAAATGAAGGTGGAGCGGTGTTGTCCTATGCTCCTTGGCATCTTGTTTAGCTTTGTTTCCTGTGATATAAGGGACTCAGGCTCAAATCTCTGCTCAGTCTGCACTGGACCAGGATTTTGCTGCATGTTGGATTATTGCATTAGATACCAACCTATTTTATTCTGCATTTTTTCTCTCTCCAGCTGTTGCTCTTTCACTATTCACTGAAGCAGGGACTAGATGCTGTGACAACAAGGCTTGTGTTGTAGTCATGCAGAGTCCCTCTCAGACTAGTAAAYAGTTGTTTATACTGAAAATATTCAATACAGGTTTCTGCTCAGGGTCAGAAGAGGAGAATACAGTGGCTGTACAGTGCCTCCACTACAACATCTTCTCATGCTGGTTTAACGAGACTTAGCCACACTCTTCAAGGCTTTGTCTCAGCAAGGGGCAGCAATAAGGGAACATCTGGCCTSGGAGGCCTGCCAGCACTCAGGCGTGACGTAGCACTCTGTCCTGCTGTGGGTCAGGCCCTGGCGACTGCTGCTGCATTGCCCCTGTGGGCACCGTATGCTCTCAGTATGGGCTGGGAGCCCACCTGTACTTACAGCCGGGCAGCACTTCCCATCGGATGACATTTTTGTGCATCTCTGTCAAACTCTTTGAGCTAAAGGTTTCCATGTGGGCTGTCTGCCTCAGGCATTTCCGTATTTTTGGAACGTTTCAGCTATAATTGTCCTATTCTCTGTGGCTAGGATTTGGGAAACATATGTAGTTTTGAGCATTCTTCTCTCTGGTTTATTGAGAAAATGAAGTGCTGCCCAAGCCAGGAGGTTTGGCAGGATGTGCCCACCTTGTGTGGGAGGTATGCTCCTTTCCGCAAGTTCGRCTGAGTTATAGATGTCTGAAAGCCTTCCGGTAGCACTTGTACAGGAGGGTGGTGATCCCAGTGAATGCTGAGCGCTCACCGATGCTGCTGATGTTAATGGAAATTCTGTCTTGGACATGCTAAATGTGCCTAACCCTGAAAAATCAGTGTATTGTTGTCTCAGAATCATTGCATTGTTGTACCAGAATCAGTTGATACATTTCACCCTCCTTTTTGTATGAATTAATTTGATAGAGCTAAAAGGGAGGTAATGGTGTTTCCTCATTGTGCAAAGAAATTAATGAATGGTAGGGCAGCATTTAGAGACTGCACAAAAACTGTCAGGGAAAGATTTTGGTAAAATTCTGTCCTCAAAGAAGTATTTAAACACTTGCATTGAACAAGTCCTGAMGCTACATGGTAAAGATAAGGAGAATACAGAACATCAAATTATTTCATAMAATGTGAACATCTCACACGTGGTCTGAGTGATGCAGTGAGGCTGACAGGAAAGGAGGCAGATGGAGTAAATAATGAACAATATGTCCTAGAGGCCTTCCATAGTGTATTCACCCCACAGGTACATCAGGAAGCAAAATAAAGCAGCCTTAATTCTGATATCCCCTAATTTCAGCATGCTTAGCAGTGCAACTGTAATGTTCTCACGGTAGATTCCTTTTTATTTAATGAGTATGTACATCTGAAACTTCTTGCTCGCATCTATAGAAAGTGCGCGTTTCAGGATGTAAAAATCCATCGTTTTTCCACTACTATATTCATCCTAAATATCCACTTGTGCACGTGCCTGCCCAACGTGACTCCTCTCTGTTGTTCTGCAGTCAGCTGTGGCCTGGCACGGCTCTGCTCCCCTGGCCGTTGGCATGTGTATTGTTACAGACCGGGTGCTCTATTGTCTTTTCAAAAATGATTAACCCGTAGTGCAGAGTGGCTGAGGTGAGAGAAGACAGAGGGAAGCTAGGACGTCTCCTCTATCACTCAGGACCGGGCAGGTAATGCAATGGGATGAGGGAGGTTTACCCTGGTTTTTATTAGGAACCCTGACTCAGTTTTGCAAACGTTACTTCCACCCTGACTCTTTTCCAAACACAGACCAACTTTTGAGTAAATTAATGTGAACCTCCTATTAAGCCKGAGCTAATTTATAAGTTAGTATGGAAAACATGCAAAACCTATTTTTTCTGGCACAAATTCAGGCAATATCACACCTGTTGGCTTCCAATTAAAAACAGCATTTAGCACATAGGTAGCACCTGCAGTATTCAAAGTGCTGCACAAACTCTACCAGAGTCTTGGGAACAAGGCTCTAGGAGGCTTGAGCAAGGATCCGGCCTGGATCTGCACTCTCCGTCTGCAGGCTCTGATGTATGTATCCAACATTTTCTTCAGTTTTTGCCAGTATAACCATGAGCTTTCTCTTTGGCACTATTGTCAGATTGTCTAATACTAGTAGGTGTGATTCTGAGAGCAGCAGCCTTTAGGCAGCAGCCGCTAACTCTTGTCGGGCTGAGTGCAAGGGCTTTTTTGTCCTTAGGGAATTTGGAAAATCTTTGTTCCCTTTAGGGTAGAGCCTGATAAAATCCTACAGAAAGCCGTTTAAGACTTGGCATATGATGGCTGTACTAGATCTCCTCCTAAAAATAGGAGACCTGACTTTGCTTTCAGCCGTTCAATGTCCCTTCTACGTAAATTTAAACAGCACCCAGAGGCCAGTCCCTACACAACACACTCAGCCAAAATACCTGCTGTAACAGCTGGCAGCAGTCCTGAGAAACTAGACCAGACCACAAACACAAAGCAATGGGAACTGATTAACATGATGAATAACCCAGCTGAATGCCGCTGATCTTTTTTTCAGTATAACAACAGTTTCTGTTATAGCTTCATCTCTCCGTGTGTAGCTACGTTCTGTGGTTTAGTTGCGGGCTCCTGAGAGCAAGAAGCTGTCTTTTTAAGTTCTGCATTTATACAGCACTTTGCACAACCAGAATCACGTCCATGCCTGGAGTCCTGAACCCTCCTATAATGCACATTATAAAAATTCCTATATGTTAATAGGTTATGCTGCTTCTGGGTCTCAAGGCGAGGTGCCTAATTAACCTACACATCTAAAGCTTGGACCAGCTCCACAGCTGCTGTACAACAAGTCAGCTGCGAGGCTCTTGTCCTGTGCTAGCGGGATTACTATATTTAATCTGACASTCACTGAAATATTATGTCTGGCTTGAGCTTTCTGTCTGATTTTTCTTGCAAACACCTGTCACTGTGAGAGATCATTTGTTAGTGTGCAGGCTCCGGTTGTRCAGTAACAACTCTCAGCTCTTCAGAGGTAAATGGCAGCTCCAGGAACCCAATCTCAGCTCTACACTTCACTGACCTTGCAGACTGTGCTGGAAATCAGAAGAAATCTCTTTGAAACAATAAGGTAACACTGACATATGATGAAAATCAGGATCAAAATATGTTTAGGAGAGGGACCTCATAATCTCCCCTAGCTGTTTAGATAGAGAAGAACAAACCACTAATAAACATAGACAGAGGTGCGGGTGTAAAAGAGGGCCGGCTGTGTTTATGGGCTCCAGTCCAGGCAGTTACTCCTCGATATGAGGAGAGGCAGCATCTTAGTTCCTAAATGCAAGGTTTTATTGCCTCGTTGTCAGACTGCTGAGTGTCACTAAATTGTCTTGATCTATAGTTTTGCTGTGCAAACTGCAGAAGAAATCTCAGTGGCTGAATTACTGCTAAGAAAGGAAGCTCTCCTGGGGCTAGTAGTTGATTTCCCGTGTATGGATTTACCTCTGCCCACTTCTGCACTACTCCTCTCACTGCATTCAGGGCAGAAGGAACTCAGTGTTGACACAGCTTTTAAGCTGGACTCATAGAAGCCTCCAGTGACACCACTCTTGAGCACAAAAGCTCGCTCTATTTACTCAAAAATGTTTGTTATGTGTGCAAAGGGGCGCAGTGAAGGTAAGACTGACTTGCTGTGTTGTTTTGTTATGAAAAAGCAGACACTTAGTTAAAGAAAAAAGGTCCCATTTTCTCCTGGCCAAGTTTCACTGGGGAAACTCCAATAAAATCAGTGCTGTTTGGCCCAAAAACCATAAGCATGTTGGCGTAAGTATAAAATGAAGCATCCAGATGTTCACAGATGATTTATGAGAATTCCTACTCTTTTACTCCCATTTCCTCCTACTGCCCAAATTCCACACCATCCTCCTATCTGAGAGCTGAAGTTAGCCTCCTTTTTCCTAAACTCTAAATTTTGGGAAGACATCTGACTAAGCAGCCATTCTCTACAGATGCCCATGGGAATGGGTTCAACTATCTAAGGGTTTCTCTTAAAATAAACAAGCTTCCACCCATAAACTCCGGAAAACTAAATACATCCCTTGAGCTCTTTTAACAGGCAACACTTCCCCTTGTGGAAGCACAAGGTCTGTGTGTAAAACAAAGGCAACTCTATTATAGCAGAAATGGATACAACATTAATTTGGGAAACTCTAGCACCAACACATGAACTGTATGCTTGAGTAAAATATCTCCTCCACTCTAGTCAGGGCAGTATTATTTTGCCTCAAGCTCTCTGCTTGTTTTTTCAACAGCTAAATCCTTTCTGACCCATCACAAATCTCTTCCTTTCAGTCTGATGGCTCCTACTGAGCTTGTTTCAGAGTTGAAGTGTGCTCTTAGGTAGGTCCATCTTCAGCCCCTAGGGCACTGGGAGACCCCTGGGTCTCCACAAAGCCCTGCAGAGACTTGTCACAGTACTTGAGGGAGAAAGAGATTCAGAGACCGTTAGTGTTCCTATTAACTTGACTGTCATGAGATTGAAAATCAGTGCAGCCTTCTATTTCAACTGAGAGGTCCATTATAGCACTTACTGAGGCATCTTTGCTGGGAGACAGTGCTCAGAACGGGTGTCATCATACCCATGTAGCCTCAGGTAGGAAATGTGCCATGCTGGTGGCAGGAGCCAAAGTTGGTGGCAGGTTTTAAACTGTTGGAAGTTTGATAGTGGTGCATCAGGACCACAGACCTTAACTGCCAGTGGGTTCCAACATTGATGTTGATAGCAATCCCCAGCACCATCACACCACATCCTCTCATTGCAGTTGGACTGGGCTCTCTCCTCTCCTGCTATCTCTAGCTGCTGTGCTGCCCATGGCCAGTCCAGTTGGGGTAAGGTGCTGACCCTTGCATCTGCTGAGATACTACTCTTTGGGGAGAGGGAACTTAAAGGAAACTTTGTGAGCACTGCCTCTCAGTCCGCCCTGTTTGGCAAACTGCTCTCACGGAAAGTCAGAAAAATCTCCTCTGAAGCCCTATTCAGCAGTAAAGCTCTAGCCCTTGCAGCATGAGCTGTTCTGGTCAGATGGCTGGAGAAGAGGGAAAAGAATTTCTCAGGGATGACTCACAAATTCCTGGTGATGAATGTGCTGAGGTTTGCTTGAGATGAGGTCATGAAGAATCCTTCTTTCTTGAAGGATGAATGCTGCAGAAGGGGTTTTGCTCTTAACTTAGTCTCTGTCCCACTCGCGTAGCAAAGTAACAATGCCACCTCTGCAGAGCCCAGCACAAGCACACGTCTCTCCAAGAGCTAAGCAAAGATAAGAAACTCTGCCAGCCTCTTCTTCGCCATCTCTTTTGACCAGATTAATATCTGCAAAATGGTCTGGAAGCAAAAGTATCAGCATTGGGATACGGTCAGCTCTAACAACCAGCACTGCAGCATGCTTATAGACAGAGATGGAAGAGGAAAGGCAAAGTAGGAAATACTGCAGACAGCACTAATAGCAGACTTGTTTTTATTTTAGTTTTSCAGATTTAATTGTGTTCAATGGTTAAAAAAACACATTCATTTTTGTTATCGGCCAGCATATTGGACTGCCCTGTTCTTAAATTGCTTTGATTTTTAGGTATTTGTTAGTTTAATAAGGTTTTGTAAACACAAAAGCAATTCTTAAGCAGTTTAAGCAATTACTGTCCACCCATTTGAAAGATAATGGGAAGCTGTAGCTTTGCCAAGTGTTTTTATGCTTCAATAAAACAACAAGCAATTTACACAAGGCAATAAAATAGTACCCTGTGTCTGCAGTGAAGAAATACAAAGCAACATTTGAAATGAGTAGAATTCAGAAAATAAATCCCTCCCCTACCTCAATGCACTTTATGAAATTATCTAGGCTCAAAATCCCCCACATACCAAATTTTCTCTTGACTATCTCTGAGACCAAAATGGGGTCAGAACTCTTCTTGTTCCCACATTCTGCTTCCTTTTTGGCGAAAAAAAAAAAAAAAAAAAAAGGGGGTTCCATTGCCTGTGTTGGGGTGGGCAGACACATTGCAGAGAGGCTTGGGTTCAGTCACCCAGGCTGATGCACATTTTGCTGAAGCACATCACTGTCACAATGAGTGTTGCTGTTGATGCTGCATCAGATGCACCAGCTGATGAGTAGAGACGTCATTTTGCCTCTACAGACACCAGCTGAACTGAAGCCCTGAAGGGCAGGATGGCAAAAAGCCATGACAGAAAATTACAGCCATATTGCCTTTGATATAGCTGTAAGCTGGCAGGGAAATACACTCTCCAAAGCTGATTGTGCAACCCCTTTCAGAAACCATCAAACCCAGCATTTCAAAGAATGTATTGTTTTGAAAGCTTGTAGTAATTTGTAACAACACTAGCCCTATTGGCACCAGACACCTGGAGGTTAGCATCCAAGGGAGTTGCAGTCAAGGAYCTTCTGAGACGCATTTTTTAGGGCTGCATCTCCACTTAACCAGTTGATAACGCCTTACTCCCTTATTGGAAAGGCTCTGTGGCCCTTTGCTGTAGAGCACCCACCAGCCTCTTGAGCCTCTGCTGCTCACAGCAACACTCTCGGCTTATAATAACTGAGATTGTTTAAATTAATAAATAAATAGCCTAGCAAATTATGAAGCCGGGTTCCCAGCAATCTTTCCTGCCAGGTGATAAGGTCAGAATCTCTCAAAGGGAAACACACCCTGGCACAACAGTTAAGGCTTTTAGATATCTCTTTTGCCATTGAAATCCTGCTTCCTATGAGAAACCTCTCTCCTCCTTCAGCAAAGCATCCAGCCCATCTGAGCCATCCAGTTGTCAGTGTGTGACGGATTAACACAGCAAAAGGTCATGGAAGCTTTTAGATCTCCCCTCTGGGTATGTACTTCGAAAAGCACCTTTGGCCTGGCACACTGAGAAAATTTCACTCTCAGTCCTGAAGGCTTGGCCAAAGGGCTGCTTGTGAGACCTGATAATTGTTCTCTAAAGAAATTACAGGGGTCTGATAAGTAACCACACTCTAATTTCTAATGCCTGAGATCCCTCTAGGCAAGGAGCAGATACAAGGCGACTCTGTCTGTGGCTTAGTTGTTTTTCACTAGAAGCTATATTACAGAAACCAGAAAATTACAGAAACATAGTTCTTGCTACCATACTCAGAGATGTTCTCYTCCTGGCTACCCTCCTAAATCTTATTTTGGACGAGTCCCAAAGGTAATGCCATTTAGGAGAGAGGGAGTGAATGCACACAGGCTTTTATTTTTAGTGATTGCAGTAAGGCWGAGATCTGCTCCCCTGCTACATCCAGCCTCAGTCAAAAAAGGCCCTGGAGATACTGGTGAAGCTTTAGTGAATAGCTTGTTCTAGTGAAAGCCCTGTCTGCTGAGGCTCTGTCCTTCAGTGCTTGATCTAGCAGAGGGTTTTCCCCTGCCAGGTCTCAGGGAGCAGGCCCAAGATAGCTGGATTCTGGCTTTTCTATCTCACTTGGGTGTGCGGCACTTGGCATACTGGAAATTGGTTCCCTCTGAGGCTTTCTCCCACTCTCCTGAGACAAACAATCGCTAATCACAGCAATATCAACTTCCACATCAGCTTCCACGGAGCACTGCACAACAGCGAACACAGAGGCAATTTCCCTTCCCATTCTTCAGCAGTGTTTCTCTCCCACTATTTTTCTCATTATAGGGGACATTTAAATGAAATAGGATACTTGTTCCTCTCTACTTCATTATTGCCATCTGGATTTGCTGCCATTGCCATATGCTCCCAGCYGATGTTACCAACAGTCTCTGCAGTGCCACTGCCGGTTGGTATGCAGTTGGTACCGCTGGCACTTTGCATCACTGTGAAGAGAAGGAGAGGGCGGTACAGGGGAACTAAAGCTAGATTCTGGTCTCAGAAATTTCGGTGTTGATCTTGAGCAAAAACTGGAGTCACTTCACATGCTTACTCCACTGCTTCAACATGCATCTGTCCCATAGTTTTGCTAACCAACTTTTCTATAATTTATACCAGTGTGATATTAGAGTAACTAAGCTGCTGTAGAGGAATTAATTAGTTTTACTTCAGCTTTAATAGAGTCCAAAATTGGCCACAGGGGAAGAGAAGAGAAAAGGGAGTGTGGGAATATGTCATTGCTTGGATTGGCAGAAYTGTTTCCAAAGAGAATGTTTTCCATTGGCCTGCAGCAACTCTGCAAACACTCGGTGTTATTTAGCCATCCCTTCCAGTTTCATTCCTCCATTCACCTGTGCCAGTCCTCTCAGACCTCCCTCTAACAGGAAGGGTGCTGGGTAGCACTTGCGCAGACTCAAGTGTTCCCCAATTCTTGATCCAGATACATGCTCTGAGAGTTGTGCTTGTGTCACCGGTGATGTCCCTGAGCCATGCTCAGCCCAGTAGCCAGCACAAAGGATGGTGCGAGAGGAGGGATGTACAAGAAGAGGAATGGCAGTGTATTTTCTTTCTCACTCCATCCGGCCACAGACTCTCATTCTCCTGATTTCTTCTGGCTGTCTTGGTTGAGGCTGATCAAGGAGTGGGAAGGCTCTCCTGGGCTGGCTTCCAGGAGCTGCCCCAGTGCCATGTGTTACTAAATTGGTACCAAACAGAGCCGAGCTACAAAGCAACCTCCAGGTGAGTCCAGGCCTGATCCATTGCACCTCTATAGTTCAACAACATTGAAATCTTTTATTTTCCTCCTATTTGCCCCTGGACCACAGAGCTTGCTTCAGGCTCCTTCTCCACAATTACACCTATGTGAGGAGAGAATAGGACCAAAGAGGTCTGCATATTATACAAAATATGAAGAATGCAAGTTCTGCTCCCTTTCTCTGGAATAATTTCATTTAAGACAGGGTTCTGCTGAGATGTCTTGGGTTGATCTTTTCSCTTTCCACATCTGGTTAGACTGCCATGTGCCAACAACCTGACTGCCTATTAGCTGTACTGAAGTGATTTTTGTGTGTGTAGCATTAGCAGAGCATTTTAGGATCCTTTAAGATGAAAACTACTGCAATATAAACCTAGCCTCTTGCAGCAAAAGTGATTCTGCCAAGTGCACTCTGCAGCTTATTTCATTTCAGCCACCTCTGGGCCTATCCCTCTGCATGCACAGTACGTCCGTGATCTGCCTCAGCACCACTTCACCCCGTGAAGATTTTATTTTTAACTAGAGTCAGAGCAGATCAGAGAGCAGGTATGGAGCTACACAAAGAGTTATATTTTTTAACTGCACAATATTTCCTCTGGTTTCTCTCGTGCTGCAAATGATCYGCCTGTTGATTTACTCCTCTTGGTTAGATTAGTCAGAATTGCACTGAGGTACAAGAAGGATGAACTGTGAAATGGAAGCCACAGGAAACTTGATACTTGCAAAAGAAATGAGCTCACCATTTTTTACAGTCTCTCATCTCCCCCCTTTTCACTGACTCATAAAAAATAAAATTGGGCAAGACTGGCAACACAGGAGCCTCTCCCCTCCCGCTTTTTCTCTGCTGTGCCAGTATTTTGGCAGTGCAAACAGGGGCTTCCTCGCACCTCTGGTATTTGCCGCGCTCCCGCTGAGGGCCGCTCTGGACAGGGCGATGGCAGCGCTCCCAGTTATCACTGCTGGCGTTAATCCATGCCTCTTCCAGGGAGTTCCCCTCTGCAGCACATTTTACAGCATGGCCAAATTTGTATTTAATTTCCTCAGTGGACTTTCACTACTCCTTGGGCTTCCCCCGCAGCTCTTTCCCCTCTTCCAATTTCACTGGGAGGACTTTGGGTTTCCTCAGCTAAAATTCTTCTTTCTCTCCTATAGGGCTTCCCCCCTAGTGGGCCTCTTCCCTATGTGTGACATTTCCTTCTTTCTTCCCACAATAAATCGGGATCTGGATCATGTGGTGAGTTCTGCTGGGAAAGGAAATATTTATTCTTGGAGATCCACAGTCTCTCACTGCTGGGTAACTCAGGGGGGGAAGTTCTGGGGATAAAAACCTTGTTGTTTGCAGGCTATGTTTTGGAGTGGAGTTCAGCATCTATTTTAACTGGCTCAGCAGCCCCACAGGTTTCACATGATCTTATTGTTAAATCTTGTTTAAGAAGTGCAGAATGACATTTCATGGACCGATTAAAACTGACAAAGGGAAGGACAAAAATAATAAATGCATCAAGGTCCCCAGATCATGCGTCAATGCATAGGAAAAAATAAGGAGGCGGTTATGCAGAGAAAATCATGGCCATAAGGGATTTTGGGGTAGTTACAATGATTTTAATGGGAATTCTTTTAACATCTGCATTCAAATATAAAAATTACTTCAAAACAGTTCTTGAGGGGTCCCTGAGCATTTTCCCTGTTGGCTCACTGCAGTGGCTACCTCTCACTTTCACACACAGTGGTTTTCTCATGTCACCCAGCAGAAATTCAGTCCTCACATCAGATATACCCTTTCAGCAGGGACAGCCCCACTGCAGCCAACAGAGCTGCCAGTGCAAGGAAACCCGRGAATCAAGTTCATTGTATGTTTAGCCCAAGAGTTTTCCTGGTCACATATGAAGGCAAGTTGTAATATATTGTTAAATAACCCCAAAGCTATGAACTCTGGGTCACTAGTGTGAAACCTGCCCAGGGTGGTGGTGAAAACGGKTTTTCCCAATTACTGTGTGCTGGTCCACATGAAATATCATGATGAGAGTCAGCTTCCACACCAGCATYCAGCTGATCATCTCATARCATACTMTTGAGATACAGCCTCAGTTGGGGTYTATTGCTGGATGGAGCAGACTTTGATCCAAGCCCATGCAGAGGCAGACTCTACCTGAGCTCCCGTGACCAAAATTAACCAGGTGGAACTACTTCCTTTGGCATGTCCTAGCCAAAGGAACATTGCGTTACAGGTAATGTCCCTGACTTCAACTACACCAGCCATGAACTGGACCCTGTTTGCACTCTAAAACCAAAACTGCTACAGCTTACAGCTTAAGTTCAGACTGTTATACAATGAAACCATTCACAAGTCTTATTAACTCAGAACTATGTATTGAAAATAACTGTGTCATGTGATTATATGATTAAMTTTTCTCAGTTTATGTCACTTATAAACTTTTTCTGTACATAACAGCAACTCTCCTTAAAGATGTAAAGCATTGTGTGCTAATAGTATAAGARAAGTGCTAAGCAGAGCACAATAGAATAATTTCTTAATGTTACTTATTATTGTCATCTTAAATAATATGGGCTATGGAAGTATTTTAAAGTCAAGCTCAAAGATACTGGCATGTGGCCAACCCCTCCTAGACACCAGTGTGTCTGTGGTTGTATATTTTGTGCTTTTTTAACTTTATTTTTATTGTTTTTTAAATTTATAATGACAGCACCATACAATCTGAGTTTCTGAGTAAGCAAAGAATACAGGCACCTGGATTTAATAAAGTTATACTGTTGCCTACACATGGAAAGACAGAAGAGTCTTCTGCTCATGTGATTTATATTATTGTATTTCTTTACTGAGTGCCAACAGAGAGCTTCGTGTTGTATATGTCTTTGCTCTTGTATACAGGTTTTTATATCAGATCTAGCATGTGGGTATTGGAGTATCACAAAATGCTTGCAAGGTAAAGCACATACTCAAAGCCTTCAGAGGCACAATGGAGGGAACACTACAGAAATGGCTTTGGGGAGTTCTTTTTGATTTGTGCTGCAAATCAAAAGAGGTGATGGTGGATTATAGCAGGTAAARCCTTTTCCAAACCATTCGAAGATACAGTAAGTCTCACAGAATGAAGCAGAGAGGCCAGAGTGGGAGAAAAATGAGAACAAGCTGCCAGGGCTGGCACTACCAACGAGTGTAGCAGAGGTAGGACATGGGCTTCCTGGGTGCTGAAGGGAGGATGAATAATGACTGAYGTGTGAGGAAGGACACACAAGTGGGCGATGCACTTGGAGCAATGACACTGTAAGCAGTGTTGGCAGTTGTGTCCAGCTGCAGAGGTAACTGGGAAGTCGTAAAGAAAGAGGCTGTYATCAGCTAGATAGGAGATGGACGTGCCTTGGAGAAATGTTAGAATAGGGCCCTATTAGTACAGAGGATATCCCTGCCTCTTCAGGTCGTATGTTATGGAGAAAGAAAGGTCAGATATCTGCCTGGGGCAAAAAGATGGAGTTAGCTGTCTCCAGGTCTTAAGCCTGGATTATACAGAAATATTGCTAGAAGGAAGTAAAAGTGAAAACGCGCARGAAGGAAAAAACAAACAAACTCCTGTTCACTTAAACTGAGCTTAAGTTATCTGGGATCCATCCAGTGTGTCAAAGATAGCATCAAATGCRTGGTGGAACAAGGGACAGGCCAAGCGCATGGAAATAGATTTGTCAGTTGTCAGCAAAACAGCAACAGATAAAATCTGGGAACAGATGAGGTGGCTTCCCCAGTACGCGCCTTGCACTCTCCATCCCTGTCCAGCCTTGTTGCAACGTGCATTCATCTTGCTATGAACAACAATCCTGATTTAAAGAGAAAATTCCTGCTCAGTCACTCATCCATCACCTCTCCCAAACCTAGACTAGTTTTTTGTGACTCTGATGATGAATTTTCCATTGAAGGATAGTCCCAAAATGTGTCACGCATGTATTACTGTAGCARATCTACTTGGTATTCATTGCTACTCATCCATCAACATTCACAATCATTCCTACCTCTTTTTGAATAAAAAGGAGATAGGGAGAGGCATTCTACAGAACTCAGATGTGGATTAGGGCAAAAATCGTCAGTAATAGTTCTGGTATATTCAATAAATTTATGCACATGAGGCAAGGACCAAGGCCCTTCAGTGAGGCTGTGTAGTACTTTTCCATCTGATTTGAACCTCTCTCCCTAAAGTATATGGCTGAAGAGGTCACATTTGTTTGATTTGGGAACTAYAAAGTTTGTCCATGAATTAAATAGGAGGGCAAGCCTACAAAYGAAACAGAGAGGGCTTGAAACACAGATCTGCATGAATAAATTCTACTTAAATTGCATGTTAAACAGCCATTATGAAAGGTATTCTAAAATCTTCTCTTATCTTGTTGCCAAATCATCAGTGGTTTAACCAACACATCAGTTTTCCTTAAAAAAAAAAAAAAAAAAAAAACTTCAAATGAATCTATTTATATGAGAAAAGACCTTTCAAAACAACTGCGCAGGGGCCAGGATCAACATCTGAACACGGGCTGAGTTGTTACATATTTAGAATTATTCCTTTCACCAGAGGCATGATGGATGTCTCAGGCATCTTGGGGCCTGATTCAGAGCTGTAACATCCTAAGCTAGTAACAGTTCTGCTGRTGAAATCCTGCCTTTATATGTGCAATGTTTCTAAATCTGTCTCCTTTCCAGACCATTGCTGCCACTCAGGGCTTGAAGAAGGCAACCCCATATTGTCTGCCATGCTGTTGGCTGTAGCAGCTACATCACTGAGTTGCTACAACTGAGACCTTTTGCAAGAATAAGATACCCAAATGGACCAGCAAACTTATTTCCATCTGGTCTCTACCTTTTGATTTACGCAGTAGACAGGGGCATAGAAAGAAGGGTGACTGCTCGAGCAACTCCGCTGGAATGCCTAAAGACAAACTAGATTGAGCAACTTTAATGTGCCAATCCTTTTGAGCTCTTGGATGCAAGTAGGTAGCAATGAACCATCAAGATGAGGGAAAGCACAAGCTTTTATGAACAAAGAACGGATGGCCATAGGCAGGAGGACTGTAAAGCAGGAATAGCGGTAGACTAATCCTGGAGCTGACTTTTATTTCAGGAGAAGCTCTGCTGGTGCCTGCAGAGAAACTCTTTGAAGAAGTGCAGCAGATTTGGGCTGTGGGATGTCAGAAGTGACTAAAAATCTTTTCTTTATTTTTTCAAAAGGGATTTTTAATGAAAGAAACACATGGATCAGAAAATGCAACTGGCTGAAATAAAACATGTTCTTTTATTTCATTCTCTCACCAGTCATTCTTTCACTTTCTTCATTCCTTTCTACTCAGGGTTTCAATAATATCACTATATGCACAGTGATGTTGCTGAATCGGAAACAGTGTAGAATTACATACAGTCTATTTGCAAACAGATACTTGAAGTGTATCCTTCAGAAAGTGCTGCCAAAGAGCCATGTGCTTTATCACTGTGATTTAAGGAGGAGCTGACTCTCCATTTAAGCCAGTGCAGTCACCAGCGGTAACTGTGTTTTATACCTAGGCAGCAAAATCCTCAGGTGACCTTGAGAAGATCAAACTAGCCATCTCATAACATCCCCTCCATTCCCTGCAAGTGCTGATAATCCTTCACTTGGGGAAAGCTTTATTTGGACTGGAGAACATGAGAGTAAGAAAGCCATTTACATYGCATGGCCTAATGGCTACAGCACCTACTGCTCATGCAGGGGACCTCCCTTCAAATGAATTTGTTTATACCTCTTGTGAGTACCCTCCCCAGTAGGCTAGCATGGCAGAGCAGGAGGACAGAGGGACACCAAAAACTTTGAAACATTTTGTGCTAATGTGTAAAAAAGCAACAGTGAAGATGGTTATAAAATCTTTGCCAGATGGGAAAACTCCCCACCAAGATCTCTAGTAAATCTCCAACCATGTAGAAAAAAAATTCTTGTATGTGAAACTAYTGTGAACCAGACTCCATAACCCGGTTGGTTTCCCAAGTGAAGGGTGTYGAGCCCTGGATGTGATCTTGAACAYGGCAGTATAAACCAGGAACAGTTTGATCAAAGCCAGTGGAGCAGCAGGGAGGAAAGCCCAGCATGACTGTCGGGAACATCTGGCTTAAAGCACTAAAATTTGGACCTATTGGGCTTCAAACCTGTTCCATTTGCAGCACTTTTAGTCTATGAAAAGATGATCAACCACTACAGAGTTACTCCTGAAAGGTCTGAAATAACTAAGGCCACAGTCCCTGGTGAGAGACCCTACCGAGTGAAATACTCTATGCATAGACTTTTGAGTACTCCAGCTGAGAACCGCTTACAGTAAAACGTTTATTGGGATCCAAGATTTGCCYGTTCTATCTCACTCAGGAAAAGCTGGTTTCAGCCAAATTAACTGTATTAATATTAAAAACTTCTTGCTGACAGGTGTTCAACACTGAGATTGTTCAAAATGCCAATGGAGGCTTTTTCATGTGTCATGAGGCTGCTTTGCCAAATGGCTCGTCACAAGAATGCCTTAAAATTCATGCAAAAAYGAGTAATATTTTGGCAGGGCAGGGTTTTGCAGCACTGGAAGAGAAAGCCCTGGAAGGAGCGAGACATACACACAGCTGGGAGCTGAAAGGCTTACCAGCCACTTGTTTTGCCCATCCTGGATGATTTATTTGCAGAATTCCCAGCAACGGGAGGTTGATGGGGCAAGAGGGGTTACGAGTGGGGAAACCAAAGAGTAACAGCCCTGAGCAACAGCCTTGCAAAGTGTCATAAAACATTCTGCAAATAATAATGCCTGCTGCAGGGAAYTGGGGAAGCAGGAGGTAGAGAAGGACAAGGAGGAAGGACTGAGGCATTTTCTGAAGCTGAGATGTTCTAAACAATCATTATAGCCACGGAGCAAGCCACCTAGAGCCGATGTCCCAAGCCGCGGCCAGGGTGGCAGCGGTGCATTGGGAGCCACGCCGGCGTGGTGCTGAGCGTGGCACAGAGCGCTGCGCCAGCAGGAAAAGTGTGTGTGTGTGTTGGGGGGGG